>NW_026462131.1:0-58683 GCF_021730395.1 Mercenaria mercenaria | reverse complement strand
TAAAAATCTAAACTAATACACAATTAGGGTTAAAAGTAACAAAAATACATAAAATATTAACTTTTGATTCATCTCCTTGGTTAAAAAAATATATTGATTTTAATACTCAAAAAAGATCTGAAGCAAAAAATTCATTTGAAAAGGACTTTTTTAAGTTAAAAACAACTCTGTATTCGGTAAGACAAAGGAGAATTTACGTAAGAGGGTTAATTTTAAAATTAACACATGATGAAAATATTTTATTAAAATACATAGCCAAACCTCATTTGTTAGTTCAACGATGTTTAACTCTAACCTTTTGGTATTCATAGAATAAAAGAAAGTTTGTTATTAAACAACCTTGTTATGTTGGAATGTGCATTCAAAGTTTTAAACAAAATATTTAATGTATGATTTTCATTATAATTATTTTAAAGGAAAAAAGTACGAGGGTAATTGTAAATTATTGTTTACTGACACTGATTCATTATGTTATGAAATAAAAACCAAAGAGCATATGAGGATTTTTTAATAAGGACAAAGATTTATTTGATAATATGATTACGATAGTAATTCAAAATTTTTTTTTGATAATAATAAAAAAGTAATTGGAAAATTTAAAGATGAAGCTCCCGGGCATTCCCATTGTTGAATTTTCGGATTAAGAAGTAAAATGTATTCTTATTATTTAGAAAATGAAGTTAACATTAAAAAATGTAAAGGAATTAAAAAACTTGTTGTTAAGAAAACAATAGTTCATAAAAATTAAAAAGATACTTTGTTTAATTCAACCCAAATAATCACACCTTTAAAGTTATTCGTTCTGATAAACACAATCTTTCCAGTTATGTTAAAAAATAAAACATCTTTTATCATGTTTAAAGATAAAAGAAAAATTCTGATAATGGATTGATACATTAGCTTATTTTTAAAATTTAAATTAAAACTTAAATTAACTTTTAAATTACCTCTTAATTAACCTTTTAAAATTAAGAACCATAAATTGTTAACTGAATATTCATAACGTTTAAAGAATTAATATAAATAACACATTTATTTTAAATTCATTGCGTAATTAATAGAAAAAGATTCATTTTTTCTGTTATTTTTTACATGAAAACTTTGAAGAATTACATTTTTTTTATTTTTAATTGTAATAGCTTCTCCCTTATCTAATTTAATTGCTCAACAAAATAATTAAAATGCAATTAAAATTAATTGTTACATTATTACCTTTTGAACAAAACCAGGACTAGCAATTACAGTTTTCCATTGAAATAATCCACCATCGGAAACTTGGGTATAACATGTTAAAAACAATGGAGGTTTTCTTTTAATTGGAGCTTCCAGCCTCGGACTTGACGTCCACTTCTTATATTTATTTACTTTTCATTATATATTGATATTCCCATTATATTAATTATTCCAGTTAATAAAATGTCCTATTGGTTAAAATAATTTATAATAGTTTGTTCATTTACTCTTTGATTATGAATTTTTAGTATTTTATACAATAAATCATACAACGGTACTTTATCTTGTAACAAATTTAAAAGAAAAATAAAAAAATAATATCCGCAAAGGACACTAATTTGTCTTGATATTGAACATTGTTGTATTTTACATTTGGGATATACTGAATTACTTCTTTTGGGGGAGGAATCCAAATGGATCAAACTACAAAAAATTTAAAGTAACAAACCCAAAGTGTTCCAGGACCAATAGAGTCATCCAAATTATAATTCCACACTCGTCCTTTTCTTTTAATTTTAGTAAATTATTTCTACAAAAAACACCCCCAAAGTTTTTAATTTTTTAATTTTTTTACCCATTGTTCAATTTCAAAGTTAGAAATAGGGTTTTTTATAAATTTAATTTTTTTACTATAGGAATTCCGTCGTAAGGTCTCCGTTGTGAATCAAATCTGTAATCCTTTCCCACTTAACAAAGATGTAATCAAAGGTATTCCTAGACTAGCAGCCAACATACCTAAAAACCCACCGTCCCTTTTTTTTGTTTTTGTGTTAATTTAATCACTCCAGATCCTACTAGTCCTTTCTTTGATTAGGTGTAAGATATGGTGATATATATTTCTCTTATCATTAGCTACTGAAATAATACCATTTCCGAATATTTACTAACACCAGTACTGGCAGCCCAGACAAAGCCCAAAGCCCAAAGGGGCTAATATTTTTTGGAGCTATTTTTGCTGCATTGGAAGAATTGTTTTTTTCCTAACAAACCAGCTAAAGCTCCTAAAAATCCACCATTTTGACCTTGACTGGACATTGACTTTTTGAAATTGTAATTTCTAATCCCTCTTATTTGCAACAGCTTTTTAATTTGATTAATTTGTGTTTTTGTTAATAGTAAAGGGAAGTTTCCATGTAATTGTTCATGATTTAATCTAACCGTATGTGGAATTTTGTTGTTGTAGGCTCGGCTAAATTTTCTTTTGTCCATCTGTAAGGTAACTTTTATATTCAATATAAATTGATGTCATTATATATAAATTTATATTTAAATTATTTAAACAATAACATGTTCATTACCAATAGTATTTATTTCAACTGCTTTCTCATATAATACAATTGCATAAAACACGACATGTGTGACTGCCGCCGAATATTTCATTAAGCTGTTAATGTAATTATGCTTAGGGTCATCTGTATTACTTCTTTTTATATTCTAAGTTAAAATGAACAAATCCAAACAAACTTGAAAATTTGTCTATTTTAAGGAGACTTCCCGTAGTTTTGTTATTTTGTATATAATAATAATTAATTACATTCTTCATATATTCATGATATACTTGGTATTCTGTTTCCGGATAAAAAACACCCTTACCAACTTCAAGACGACAAGAGCTCAAAGTACAAAACATTATCATCTGCTGCATCAACTTATAAATTTATCAAATAAATGTGATTGTCTTTGTGCTTACTTTTGTCAGGTCGTTGAAAATAAACAAATACATGTTGTGGTTTTGTTATACAGCTGATATTCTAAAATTATGTTCGTCTGTCGAGTATCATTTATTGTGTTATCATTTCCCGGAGGTATGACCATCTTGCTTTATAAATTTTTCAGTAGTATTTAGATAAAACCCAAATTCTTTAAAAACCAACGTGGAACCCATAAGAATTAATTTGGTTACATTACCCTACCAGGATCAGCAGCATTTTAGCTCTAAAAATTAATTCATCATCAACTGTCAGCTGTAGTGTTATTTGAATTTGACTTGGAGGTAAAAATAGTTTCTAAACCCTGAAAAAATGAATAATTATTTTAATGGTATCTAGCATTTACCTCAATTACCACCTTCGATTAATGTATTTTTTCTTGAGGCAAACCCCGACTTAATCTTATTAGCTTGATCCTTCCCTGCTCTCCGCAGTATCATTTAATATCCTAAATAAATAAACTCAATTGTTCCAGTTGATTTTGCATAATCATCAGATAGTTCAACTAAATTTTTTTACATTTATTACTTTGTATAAATGATTACAATCATATACAATTTTTTCCATTTGTTTAACCAACTAACTGATCAATTAATGAACTGCATTATTAATTAGAAGCAATTGTCTCCATCAGCATAATTACCACCATCAGCAAGCTTTCTTTACTAAAACTTACTTCAAAATAGCCATTAAAACCAATCAAAAAATGAACTTCTATCATTTAATTGTAAAGTGATAACCGTTTTTTGTTGCTTAACATTATTTCCCAGACAGATATTAAAGCTTGTATCTAATTGATTAGGAGATAAATCATATCTTTTCACAATATTGTTTTTGTTCTAAACATGTATATATTATATATTAATTTATTTTTTATTTTAGTTTTTATTGTTAGATTTTATTTTATTTTTTTATAAACTAATCTGTTACATCCCGTGTGTCCAGCTAAGCTCCAGATCCTGACAATATTTCTAATTATTCTCATAGATGAATATCCTCCTCCTCCTTACTATTTTTACTTCTATTCTTTTCTTGTAATTCCTTGCAATTAAATTACCAACTGCCGAGCAGTTTCTTTTAAATTTTTCAAGACAACTTTTGCTGCAGCTAAATTTCCAACTTCGGTTTCCAACCTTTTTGTTCCACTTTCAAGTGCTGCTTTTCCTCGTTTCCAAAAGCTTTTTATCCAGCTGGCTAATTGAAGATCAACTCCGCTTAAAGCAATTTCGTTAAAGTGTCAAAGATACCTGTCCCCGTGTAATGATTTCTTTTCCTGTGGTGAGCATAAACATTCAATAAATAGTCCTTTATTTTTGTCATAAACTTTTTTGTACATTATATAAAACTAAAAATTTAATAAAAGTTTTAATTAAAGTTTAAAACTTTAGTTTTATTAATTTCTTTAAATTAGTGTAAAACTTGTTTCAACCTCATTAAAAATATATTATTCTACCAAATACATCTGGGTAATAATATATTCTAATTAATTTATAATATATTTATTAATTTCAGAATATCCAACTCTTTGTGGTTCTTTAGTAAAGGTGATAAGCTCTTGTTAAATCTGCAGTACTTAAAGCACAGAATAAACTCACTGAAATACCATCAAAACAAGTGAATTATCAATAAGATCACAATGAATGTAAATTGTATCCACAGAGTTAGTTTATATTTGGTGTTTTTAGTTCCCCAATCAGTAATTTTCCAATTTTTTTTTCTCAAATACCCAAGCAATGTATGAATATTTGATTAATTTCCATAATCCAACTTAAAATTATCTGTAATTGAAATCAAAATCGTAAAACTACTTAAATCAAAATTCCAAACATATGGATCAATTTCTGATTTATTAATTTCATAATCATTCTTACTTATAAATGCTTCCTAATATAATTATCATATCTGTGTATATGAAAGAACCATTGTAAATATATTATCTTTCCATTCTTTACCATTATTTGAAATCGAATTCTTTATGTCATATTCTCACTAATAATGCCAAGAAATAGTTCATAGTTTAATACTATCCAAACCAACAACGTAAGTTTTATTTTAATCCTAAAATTAAATAACGACTAAATCAGATTGTAAAATCACTCGGAGGGTTATTTTTTAATATCTTTTACTGTTTCCGAACTTAATAACTATTTTTTGTGTCCATTTATATAGAACTAAAATTTATTTCATGAAAAATAATTTGTTATAATAACTTTTCATGGTTGTTCTGGTAAAAGAGAATTCATTTTTAAGTAGTTCATCAATTATCTAATACCTTCATTTTTTAGTTTCTTCATTATTATTTCCAGCATCAATTGAACCACAAATTAACTCCAAGTCATTAACCAATGTCTTCGGATTACATGGACAAACGTCCTAACACTTGTCCCTAATACTTTTTTAAATTTTCATAGATCTTTTATTGATAGGTAATCCTGACTTTTCTGTTAATCTTTGAATATTTTTCTTGAATGATTGATGTTATTTTATTATTGTTATATCTTTTATTAATCTAATCAATTAAATCACATCTACTTTAGTTTAATTACTTCTTTTCCAGTTATTCTATCCTTAGCAACCAATTTGTTTTGACCAAAAAGTTTATTTAAGTTAATAATTAAATGACCATATTGTCCAATTTGGTGAAACTTTATATGGTTATGATGTTTATTCTTGTCCATAAGTAGAAGCCATTACCAAGAATATTATTTAACCGTCTTTGTACTTTATCAGTTCGTCTTGTTTCATATTTTAATTCTTTTGCTTTTTCTTTTTTATTTGGATCTTTTGATCTTGATTTGCTAGTTATTGGACCATTTAATTTTTTGATATTTTGCTGTAACATTATCTATTGTAGCTTTAAGTACTCCTTTATTTATTTGATTAGATTGAAGTATATCTACATTTAAAAGGTCAAACAATTCAGACGGGTTAGGAATATCCATATTCTTTCTAAAACATCATTATCTAAGAAGCATCTATATCTACTGTAGTATTTCCTTTGCTTTCGTCTTGTCCCAACAATTTCCGGAAATTCTCTGATTCTTCAGTTATTCCCATCTTTTCCACTGTCCGTAATCTTCTAATCTTTTAAGTATCATCTTGAGGAACCCATCCAGCAGGTTCATCTCCCCAATCTAATTGTGTATAGGGAGTCGGTTTTGATGGTAATAATGGTGGTTGGTTCTTGAAATAGCTTGTGGTAAACCAGGTATGTTTGAGTATGTCTTTCATTTCAACACCTAGTAACTGCTTTATGTTGTCTTTATTCCAGTATGCTTTTAAACTGACTTGAGAATTTTTTCTTTTTGACTTTCCTATTTTTTTTTCAGTAATTGCTTAATAAATTTTTCAGTATACATATCCTCGATTTTAGCTTTTCTTATTTTTTCTCTCTTATTTCTCTCTAAGATCTCTCATCTTTGCCCGACTAATTTTTTTCTTATTCTTATTTCATTAATTTTGACTGCATTTATATAATAAGTAAGATAATGTTAAATTAATGTAAAATAATTGTAATATTATATAAATGGGAGAATTCCAAAATTATGATACAAAAAGTGATAAATCCAATAACTTTAAACAATTTTATCCTTTTAAGCCAGATTCATGTTTTAGAATGTTATATTTGGATCTTCTGGATCTGGAAAAACAAATACATTAATGCCATATACTTCGAAAACCACTTATATATTATGATAAATTTATACTTATTTATGCTAAAAACCTAGAACAATCTAAATATCAGGATATAATTAACAACTTTAAGTCCAAATTTCAAAAAAAATTAAAGTAGATCCAATGATACATGAATGTTCAGCTGATTCCCAACCAATTGATCCTTGTGAGCAATCTTGAATCAAAAAACAAAAAGTAGTAATATTTATGATTTTGTATGAGAAGATAAAAAAGTCAAAATGAAATAACAAAATACTTTATTCAAGGACGTCACAAAAACTGTTGTGTATTTATTTAAGTCAGTCTTACTATAAAACACCAAAAGATATTCGAATTAACTGTTCACTTATAAATTATTTGAAAGTCCAGGTAAATGGAAAATGATAGGATTTGTAATGGAACAAAATATAAGATCGAATTCTTTTGCTAATGCAACAAATCAAAAATATGAATTTCTTAATATACTGAACAAACCAAGTAGTTTTTAAGAAAAACTTTACTGGTAATATATATCATTATATAATGGGAGTTTTTTAATGATGTAAAACAAATAAGGAACCTGACAGTATAAGTAAAGTTAAATTTGATATTGAATTAAGTGATTATGCTACTAAAAAGCATTCCAAAAAGCTTAAAAAGGAAACGAATCGTACTTCACAGAAATAAGGACTTGATAACACAATGAACACAGCATTATATATGGAGGTAATGAAAAAATCAACCTAGGAAATCCAATAAACCAAACGCTGCATTTCAAGACGGTTTATGTGTTTAAAAAAATTCAAAGTGTAATAGATGACTAGAAACTTGAAGACATCAAAATCATAAAAACCAAACACTAGAAGCAGAAGAAAGAATATTGAAGAATTAACAAAAGAATTTTAAAAAGAATCATTATTAATTAAATCAATTACAAGGTAAAATTGAAGAGAAATGAAAGCTATGACTGATTCGATTATGAACTTGAAAGAATCTGATTTGACAGATACAACATAAAAAAATGTATTTAGAAGCAATTTTGAACCAGTTTAATACACTCAAGTTCCAGAATTAAAAGATAGTATTGATTAAACTATGAAGAACTAAAAGACAAGATTATGAAGCGAACAAAAAGGTTACAAAATTGTAATCATTAGAAATCAGAAACAAAAAAATAAAACTCAATACTGAAATGACAAAAGGGAATCAAGATTTTACTCGATACATTTTTCAAATAAAATTTGCAGAATATAAATCTGAATTGGAAAAGGCAGCTTCACAAAGAGGTATGATCATGGATACAGCATTAGATAACTTTAAAACAAGAGCTTCAATTCTAAAATAGATGACCTTTACAAAACAGATTAGGGGGGCGAATTGATTAGTATTGTTGACAACCGTCACAATTAAAAATGCCCAGAATTAGTAATATTACAAAAAAATTACAAGAAATATTAATGAATTTTAATGATAAAGTTGAAGAACATAAAAATGATCTGACTTAGTAGTTGAAAAATCAGTTAAACAAGGAGAGTTTAAATACTGCTAATACTGAAGCAATTAAGATAATAATATCAATTATAAAAATAAAAATGATTTAGACTCTGTAGTTAAAATATCGATAAAACAAGGGAGGAATTCTATCACTGCTAAAACCCAGTAATTACTGCTATACTAAAGCAATAACTGCTAATGTCCGAAGAAATTTACCACTAATGCTGAAGAAATTACAAAGTAAAAAATGTTTTCTTAAAACCAGAAACACAACTAGCTAGAACAAAAGGCGTTGTTGACAATATCTGCTTCTGAAAGTTGCTACAACCAAAACGACTGATTGAATTAGCTGAAATAAATCATTAAACTTGAAAAAGAAAGATAAAAAAATAAAAGAAGAATTGGAAAAAGTAAAACGTGAAGTGTTTCTCTTTGAATACTAATATAATCATGCTTTTGATTACAACAAATGAAAAAGTATTTTGACCCGTCCGTGGTGCCTGGATACATTCAACATATAAAATATGCTGGTTTTGAACTATTTAAATGATTTGAAGTGTAAGACCTGGAATTATCGTAGTTTATGAAGATTTTTATACTCAAGACCAAAAAAATAAAATAGATGTACAAGATATGCTTTTTGAGTGGTGTGTTTATTGTCAGAAAAACGGAACTTATATTATAGATATTAAACGTTGTTATTAAGCCGAGAGGCTGAGCTCCCCGTGTAGGAACGACAAACACGACTAGAAAGCCCGAATATCCCACCTTTTATGATTTAGGTGCGAAATAATAGGCCTCAGGATGATGTTTTTATTTTTTGATATATTTGATAATGTTAAATAAAACACTAGGCAGCTGAGGACTTTGACACTGATAAGTTAATTCTATGTAAAAGTAAAAATAAAATTGATCTAAAACAAGGGACAATGTTTGATATTCATCCTTATAACGATTCATCAACTACAGAATTAACATTTATGCTTTTGATGGGTAGTTACATCAATTCTACTACAATCGATGAACCCTGTTCCTATGATAGTAACAGACTTTTGGATTAAAAGCTTAATTTAAAAGTTTAATAAAGTTTTATTACTATGTGGTACCCTATAATATACTTACTAATTGAAAATAAGATCCAAATATTGTTTGTATAAACAATATTCCAAAAGCGGTATGTACAATCATGCATATGCCTATGGCAACTCAAACGGTTGAGTGATTTCAGTTTGTTTGTACTTAATCTTGAAATACTTGATTAATAGTATAAGAGCAAACGTATCATATTTATAAATCAAACAAAACAAGGAATTTAAACGAATTGTAACTACAAATGTAAACATATCGTTAACTTTATGAATGAAACTGAAATACCATAGAAACGTCACCGGTGTCGCTTTACATTAGCTCACAGACGATAATGATTGATAAACTTGTTAAAAAGAAAATGACACCGGTGTCGTTAGATTTTGAGGGTACAAGTGACCGAGTGCAACCGAAGACTGTAGTCTGACCGGGACAAAGACCCCAAAGTTTTCAGCTTCGTGATTTAGTATTATAAAGTTTTAGGGTTGGTTAATTGTTGTGTTTAAAACCTGTGGTTTTTAAAGTATTTTTAATTGGTCGCAATGGTCATTCCGAACCAAGGGTCAAAAAGGTCAAAAGGGGTTTATACTGATTCGCACAAACAAATACTATACTACTGGCCAGTTTTCGAAGGAACCAAGATATTATGTCCAAAACAAGTTGTGTGCAAGTCTGCTTAAAGTTGATTGCAAAATGTGTGTCTCTATCATAATCACAAGTCAAACAAGCGGAACCATGATGGTCCTGAACCGCTCACCTATCCCCACAAGACCCAGTGTTGAACTGAGTATGACGTAGTTATTTCTATAATTTTGACATAGTGAACTATTTTTGAGCACAAGTGACCTAGATATTCATCAAGATTAAAAAATTCTGACAAATTTCATGAAGATCCTTTTGAAAAAAATGGCCTCTGAAGGTTAACAGGATTTCTATTATTTGACCATAATGAACAAGTTTTTTTTGAAGGCCACGTGACCACTTTTAAACTTGACCTAGATATCAACAAGGTAACTCTTACAATTTTCATGAAGATCTCGTAAAACTAGTCCTCGAGAGAGGCTCACAAGGTTTTTTCTATTTTTCGACCTACTGACCTAGTTTATGACCCCACATTACCCAGTTACGAAACTGATCTAGATATCATCAAGCTGAACATTCTCACCAATTTTCATGAAGATCCATTGAGAAATATGGCCTCTAGAGAGGTCACAAGGTTTTTCTATTTTTAGACCTACTGACCTTGTTTTTGACCCCACGTGACCCAGTTTCGAATCTGACCTAGATATCATCAAGGTGAACATTCTGACCAATATTCATGAAGTTCTCATGAAATATATGGCCTCTAGAGAGGTCACAAGGTTTTTCTATTTTTAGATCTACTGACCTAGTTTTTAACCCCACGTGACCCAGTTTCGAACTTGAACTAGATATCATCAAGGTGAACATTCTGACCAATTTTCATAAAGATTCATTGAATAATATGGCCTCTAGAGAGGTCACAAGGCTTTTCTATTTTTAGACCTACTGACCTAGTTTTTGACCGCACATGACCCAGTTTCGGACGTGACCTAGATATCATCAAGGTGAACATTCTGACCAATTTTCATGAAGATCCATTGAGAAATATGGCCTCTAGAGAGATCACAAGGTTTTTCTATTTTTAGACCTACTGACCTAGTTTTTGACCCCACATAACCCAGTTTCGAATCTGACTTAGATATCATCAAGGTGAACATTCTGACCAATATTCATGAAGATCTCATGAAAATATGGCCTCAAGAAGGTCACAAGGTTTTTCTATTTTTAGATCTACTACCTAGTTTTTAAGCCCAACGTGACCCAGTTTCGAACATGACCTAGATATCATCAAGTGAACATTCTGACCAATTTTCATGAAGAACCATTGAGGAAATTGGCCTCTATAGAGGTCACAAGGTTTTTCTATTTTTAGATTTACTGACCTAGTTTTTGATGGCACGTGACCCAGTTTCGAATTTGACCTAGATATCAACACGGTGAACATTCCACCAATATTCATGAAGATCTCATGACAAATATGGCCTCTAGAGAAGGTCACAAGGGTTTCTTTGCTATTTTTTAGACCTACTGACCTAGTTTTTGACTCCCACAGACCCAGTTTCGACTGACCTAGATATCATCAAGGTGAACATTCTGACCAATTTTCATGAAAGATATAGTGAAATATATGGCCTCTAGAGAGGTCACAAGGTTTTTCTATTTTAGATTACCTGAACCTAGTTTTTGATGCACGGACCCAGTTTCGAATTGACCTAAGATATCATCAAGATGAATCATTCCTGACCAACTATCATAAAGATCCCACCAAACAATGGACCTCTAGAGATGACACAAGGAAAAGTTTACGCACGGACGGACAGAGTACGGCCACGGATCTGCGTGATCACAAAAGCTCACCTTGTAACTATGTGACAGGTGAGCTAAAAATGGCAAATTTTGGCCCTTTAAGGGGCCATAACTCTGGAAACCAATATATGATCTGCCAGTTTTCGAAAGGAACCGAGATATTATCCCTTATACAAGTGGGAGTGCAACATTGATTAAATCAAATACAAAATGTTGTCTCTATCGTGTTCACAAGGAAATTGTGGATGGACGGACAGACAGATGACGGATGGATGACGGACAAAGAGCAATCACAAAAGCTCACCCTGTCACTACGTGACAGGTGAGCTAATACAACGATAAAGTATATCACACATGGTTGATTTTAGCCATTTTAATGGAAAATTACCCTCACATATAAATAGCATATACTGTAAATCTTTTTATATTAGCGTGATCTTTATTTCGCGAAATCATATACCCTGAATTATTTCACGGATTTATGAATTCGCGACTGGCGGGTCGGAAATTTAAATTCGCGAAAGTTCACATCAAATAGTATCGAAATTCTGATTCCTGAAGTCGTGAGTACTTTAATGCCAATTTTTTCCATACCGTACCGAGTTTAGCACACCAAAGACTCCGTTAAAACATCGCCCGTAACAACTTTATTTCGTATAGTAATCGGTTAAGTTATTCACATGATAATTGCTTTTTTCAAAATTTGTTACAGTCATTTCATAGATTATAGTAACATCAATGGTTTTGATAGTTGTGCCTAATCCTATTTGTTTATCTAAACAATGTGTAAAACAAATCATAATAAAGATGAAATGGATCATTCCCTCAGGCAACACGTGCTCTGCTTGTTTTGACACACAGTATTCTGATAAAACAAAAAAAAGAACAAATTTTACATGTTATATTCACCCCTGCCACCTTTAGCTCCTTGCGTAAATTATATCATTAAGCAGTAGTATCTACATGAAATGTAGTTTAGAGGATCTTTTTTATTTTATACTATAGCAGAATTATTGAATAAAACTGAAATTCTTCAATTAACATGTACCATGCGGTTAGTATTCATTCTGAACTTGGCCCTTTATTACAGACCTTTTTCGATTATTTATGTAATGTAATTGAAGGGAACTTTACTGCGATTGATAAATTCGCGATGCACCCGATTCGCAAAAATAAGCGAAAATAAAACAAACCGCGAATAATACCGTATTTTACAGTAGAAACTAAGGTGATTGAGAAAATTTCAATCGAATAATTTCAAATATTATCCAAAGGTATCGCATTACAACAGTGACCGATATATAAGTCTGTGATGTATGTTTTATTAGTCAACTGACAGGCAAAATTCAACTGTAAATAAATAAAACCGCAACATTAACGCGTTTTGCAGACAGACTGCAGTTGAATTTGCAGACATAGTAAGAATAAAGAATAAACGATTTGGAAAGCTGTATCATATATATCAACATAACGCATTTTGCCGACAGATTTCACTTGAATTTTTTGCAAACAAGTAAGACTAAAGAATAAACTTAATAATGTGTAATACTGTAGCAATGTGTACATATATCAGTTGAATTTTGCAGACAAGTTAGAATAAGCCTAGATCTGATATATACTGTACATGATACCAGTAGAATTTTGCAGACAGGTAAGAATACAGTACAAGAGCTCGTAGAACCCGAAATGCCCCCTTGATGCATACAGTAATTGCACAAGGAATCAGAAATTATTTTGTCAATGACACCAACATTTAAATATACTAAGTCAATGTGACCATTGACCCTTGACCTACTACTGAACCTCACAATCAATAGGAGTAGCATCTGCTGTCATGATCAACCTCCCTATTAAGTTTCGTGATCCTAAGCCCAAGCGCTCTCAAGTTATCATCCTGAAACGGTTTAACTTTCTGATCACTGTGTCCTTTAACTTGACTTACTGACCTAAAAATCAAAAGAGGGTCATCTGCTGTCCTCCCTATGAAGTTTCGTGATCCCTAGCCCAAGCATTCTCCAGTTATCGTCCGGAAATGGTTAAACTATTCTGACACTTTGGCCTTGACCTTTGACCTCTGGCCGCAAAATCACTAGGAGTCATCTGCTGTCATGAGGCAACCTCCCTATCACGTTCATGATCCTAGACACAATTGTTCTTGAGTTATCATCCGGAAACCGTTTAACTGTTTCCGGGTCTTTGAGTGAACCTTGATTTTTGACTTACTGACCTCAAAAACAATAGGGCTCATTGCTGTCATGAATCAACCTCCCTATCAGTTTCATGATCCTAGGCACTAGCATTCTTGATTTATCATCTGAAACCGTTTAAAACTGTTCTGGTCCCGTGACCTGAACCTTTGACCTACTTCTCTCAAAATCTAAAGGGTCATCTCGGCTCATGCCCAACAACCCTATCAACTTTTCATGATCCTAGGGCCCAAGCATTCTTGATTCCATCTGAAACTGTTTAACTGTTCTAGTCACTGTACCTTGACCTTTGACCCTACGGCCTCAAGATCAACAGGGTCATCTGCTGGTCTGAACCAACCTCCCTAATTAACTTTCATGACCTTGGTCAAGCGTTCATGAGTAATCATCCGGAAACCGTTAACTGTTTCTAGGTCACTGTGATCTTGACCTTTGGACCTACTGGCCTCAAATCGATAGGGGACATCTGCTGTCATGACCAACCTCCCTAGTCAATTTTTCATGATCCTAGGCCAAGCATTCTTGAGTTATCATCGGCAATCTTTAACTGTTTGTTCTCTGTGACCGTGACCTTTGAGCTACGGCCTCAAAATCAATACGGGTCATCTGCGGGTCATGATACAACCACACCTAATCAAACAATACAATTGTGTGCAAAGTCTTATTAAAGTTGATTGCAAAATGTTGTCTCTATCATATCACAAGTCAAACAAGAGGACCAGATGGTCCTGACCGCTCACCTTTTAATCTCCACAAAATGACCCAGTGTTGAACTGAGTATGACGTAGTTAATTCTATTATTTGACATCAGTGACCTAGTTTTTTGAGCACATGTGACCTAGATATCATCAAGATAAAAATTACTTACCAATTTTCATGAAGATCCATTGAACAATATGGCCTCAATAGAAGGTAACAAGGTTTTCTATATTTGACCTAATGACCTAGTTTTAGAAGGCACGTGACCCACTTTTAACATGACCTAGATATCATCAAGGTGAACATTCTTACCATTTTTCATGAAGATCTCGTGAAAAATAATGGTCTCTAGAGAGGTCACAAGGTTTTTCTAATTTTCGACTCTACTGACCTAGTTTTTGACCCCACATACCCAGGTACGAACCTGATCTAGATACTCAAGCTGAACGATTCTCACCAATTTCATGAAGATCCTTTGAGAATATGGCCCTAGAGAGTCAACAAGGTTTTTTCTATTTTTAGACCCTACTGAACCTTGTTTTTGACACCCACGTGACCCAGTTTTCGAATCTGAACCTAATATCATCAAGGTGAACATTCTGACCAATACTTCATGAAGTTCTCATGAAATATAGGCCTCTAGAGGATGCACAAGGTAATTCTATTTTTTATCGATCTACTGACCTAGTTTTTAACCTCACGCGACCCATTCGAATCTTGACCTAGAATATCATCAAGTGAACATTCTGCCCAATTTTCATAAGACATTGAATAATATGCGCTAGAGAGGTCACAAGGTTTTTCTATTTTTTAGACCTACTGACCCTAGTTTTTTGAAACCGCCCATGCCCAGTTTCCGGACTTGACCAAATATCATCAGGTGAACATTCTGACCTACTTTCATGAAGATCCATTGGAGAAATAAGGCCTCTATAAGAGAGGACACAAGGGTTTTTCTATTTTTAGACCTACTGGGACCTATTTTGACCCGCACATGACCCAGTTTCGGGGGGGGGGGGGGGGGAAGAAGGAACCTATATATCATCAAGGTGAACATTCACCACTATTCATGAAGATCTCCTGAAAAATATGGCCTCTAGAAAGGACACAAGGTTCTCTAATTTTAGATCACTGACCCCTAGTATTTAAGCCCACGTGACCCATTTCGAACAGACCTAGATATCATCAAGATGAAACATTCTGACCAATTTTTCATGAAGAATCCATTGAGAAAAAGGCCTCTATAGAGGCACAAGGTTTTTTTTCTATTTTTAGACCTAATGACCTAGCTTTTGACCCACTGACCCCAGTTTCAGAATTTGACAAGATATCATCAAGGTGAACCATTCTGACCATATTCATGAGATCTCATGAAAAATATGTCCTCTAAGAGGTCACAAGGTTTTCTATATTTTTAGACCTACTGACCTAGTTTTACCCCACGTGACCCATTTCGAAACTTGACCTAGATATCATCAAGTGAACATTCTGAACCAATTTTTCATGAGAGCTAGTGAAATATATGGCCTTCTAGTAGAGGTCACAAGTTTTTCTATTTTTAATTTAGACTTACTGACCTAGTTTTTGATGCAACGTGACCCCAAAGTTTTTTTTTTTTTCCCGAAAATTTTTTTTTTTGAAAACAACCCTAGATATCCTCAATATGAACATTCTGACCAACTTTCATAAAAGATCTCCACAAAAAATGTGACCTCTAGAGATGTCACAAAGGAAAATTTTACGCACTGGACGGACAGACGGACGGACGAACGGGATGCTGCGTGATCAAAAAAGCTCACCTGTAAACTTGTGACAGGTGAGCTAAAAAATGGCAAATATTTGGCCTATAAGGCCATAACTCTGGAACCCATGATAGATCTGGCCAGTTTTCGAAAAGAACCGAGAATAATTATTGCCCATACAAGTTGAGTGCAACATTGATTAAAATCAACTACAAAAGTTGTTCCTCTATCCGTGTTCACAAGAAATGTGGAATGGCGTACAGACAATGACGGATGAGACGGACCAAGAAGCAATCCCAAAAGCTCACCCTGTCACAACGTGACAGCGTGAGCTAATACAACGATAAAGTATATCACACATGGTTGATTTTAGCCATTTTAATGGAAAATTACCCTCACATATAAATAGGATATACTGTTAATCTTTTATATATAAAAAAAGCCGGGATCTTTATATTCTGAAATCAATACCCTGAGATTATTTCAACGGATTTAAGAATTCGCGACTGGCTGGTCGGAAATTTTAATTCGCGAAAGTTCTCATCATATATTAGCGAAATTCGATTCCAGAAGTCGGATTACTTTAATGCCCAATTTTTCCCTACCGACCGAGTTTAATTGCCACAAAGACTCGTTAAAACATCGCCCGTAACACTTATTTCGTATTAGTAATCACGTTAAGTTATATCACATGATAATTGCTTTTTTCAAAGTGTGTTACAGTCATTTCATAATTATTGTTACTTCCATGGTTTGATAAGTTTGCGCTAATCCATTGTTAGCTAAACAATGTGTACAACAAATCATTTAAAGGATGATATGGATCATTCTCCTCAGCAACACGTGCTCGTTTGTTTGACAAACATCTGTATTCTGTTAAACAAAAGAACAAATTTTAACAGTTAGATACACCCTGCCACCTTTAGCTCCTTGGCGTAAATATATCTTTAAGCATATGATCTACATGAAATGTAGTTTCGAGAACTTTTATTAGTACTTATTCAAATTATTGAAATAAACTGAAATCATTCAATTAACATTGTACACAGGCGGTTAGTATTCACTGCTGAACTTGGGCCCTTATTACGGACATTTTTTTCGATATTTAATGTATGTTTATGAAGGGAATTTACGCGGATTGATAAATTCGCGATGCACCCGATACGCGAAAAATAGCGAAATTAAAACAGTACCGCGAATAATACTGGATTACAGTAGAACTAAGGTGATTGAGAAAATTTCAATCGTAAAATTCAAATATTACCAAGTTTATCGCAATTAAACAACAGTGACCGTTTATAAGTCTGGGAGTGTATGTTTATTCACTGTTCTGCAAAATTCCAACTGTATATTATTATAAAACCGCAACATTAACTGCGTTTTCAGACCGATACAGCAGTTGAATTTTGCAGACATAGTAAAGGGAAGAAAAATAGATAAACAGATGGAATGCTGTAACATACTATCAACAGTAACTGCATTTTGCCGACATATTTTCACTGAATTTTGCAAACAAGTAAGAATAATGAATAAACTTAATAATGTGTCATACTGTAACAATTGTGTACATATATTAAACAATTGAATTTTGCAGACAAGTAGAAATAAGCATAGACTGATATAATCCTGTACATGATATCAGTAGAATTTGCAGACAGGTAAGAATAAAGTAAACACGACTCGTAAACACGAATGCCCCCTTGAGGCATACAGATAATTGCACAAGAACAGAAATTAATTGGTCAATGTACACAAACATTTAAATATTCTAAGTCAATGTGACCTTGACCCTTGACCTACTGACCTCCAAATCAATAGGATCATCTGCTGGTCATGATCAACCTCCCAATTATAGTTTTCGTGATCCTACAGCCCAAGCGCTCTCAAAGTTACTCATCCAGAAACGGTTTAACTGTTCTGGATCACTGTGGACCTGAAACATTGACTTACTGACCTAAAAATCAAAAGGGGTCATCTGCTGGTCCTCCTATGAAGTTTCGTGATCCTAGGCCCAAGCAATTCCTCCAATATCGTCCGGAAATTGTTAAACTATTCTGAGTCACTTTGGCCCTTGACTTTGACCTACTGCCTCAAAATCAATAGAGTCATCTGCTGGTCTTAGCAACCTCCCTATCAATTTCATGATGCTAGACACAAGTGTTTCTTGAGTTATTCACATCCGGAAACCTTTAAAAAACAACTGTTCCGGGTCTTTGTGACCTTGATTTTTGACTTTCCTGACCTCAAACATCATTAGGGCTCATTTGCGGTCATGATCAACCTCCCTATCAAGTTTCATGATCCTAGGCACTAGCATCTTGAGTTATCATCTGGAAACGTTTTAACTGTTCTGGGTCCCTGTGCTTGACCTTTGCCCGACTCTCTCAAATCAAAAGGGGTCAACTTCTGCTCATGACGCACCACCCTATCAACGTCATGATCCTAGGCCCAAGCATTCTTGATTTATCATCTGGACAACAGTTAACTGTTCTAGGTCACTGTGACCTTACCTTTGACCTACTGCCTCAAGATCACAGGGGTCATCTGCTGTCATGACCAACTCCCTATTACTTTCATGAGCCTTTGCCAAGCGTTCATGAGTTTATCATCCGAAACCGTTTAACGGTTCTAGGTCAACGTGATCTTGACCTTGACTCTACTGGCCTCAAAATCGATAGGGGACTTCTGCTGTCATGACCAACCTCCCTATCAATTTTCATGATCCAAGGCCCCAAGCATTCTTGAGTTATCAATCCGGAAATCTTTTAACTGTTTTGTGTCTCTGTGACCTTGACCTTTGATCTACTGGCCTCAAAATCAATACGGGGTCATCTGCTGGTCATGATCAACCTCCCTATCAACTTTCATGATCCTTGGCCCAAGCGTTCATGAGTTATCATCCGAAACCGTTTAACTGTTCTAGGTCACTGTGACCTTGACCTTTGAATGACTGACCTCAAAATCAATAGGAGTCATCTGCTGGTCATGATCAACCTCCGTATCAACTTTCATGATCCTAGGCTTAAGCGTTCTTGAGTTATCATCCGGAAACCAAATGGTCTACATACCGACAGACCGACCTACCGACCGACTGACTGACTGACCAACATCTGCAAAACATATACCCCACCTTCTTCTAAACCTTCACATTTTTCTTGTCTTATTTGATATTTCAAAGTGTTATAATTTTAACACCCTCATATACACCCCTTTGATATTTAAAGTTATAAAAAGACTAAGATTTAAATGAGAATTTGTTCAGAATATTCAAATATTATTTTTTAAAAATAACAATTAATTAACAAAGGCCCATGATGATCCTGAATCGCTAAAACCTGTTTCCCACATGACCCAGTTTTGATAAGTATGACGACAGTTTTTTTCTATTATTTGACTAGTGACCTAGTTGTTGAGCTCCTGTGACCCATTTTTAAAGCTTGACCTAATTATATCAAGATAAAAATTCTTACCATTTTTCATGAAGATCCATTGAAGAAACTATGCACTAGAGAGTCACAAAGTTTTTCTATTATTGACCTATTGACCTAGTTTTCGAAGGTAAGTGACCCTGTTTGAACTTTACCTACATATCAACAAGCTGAACATTCTCACCAATTTTCATGAGAACCTTATGAAAAAGATGGCCTCTAAGAGGTCACAAGGTTTTTCTAATTTTATACCTACTGGCCTAGTTTTTGACCGCACGTGACCCATTTCCGACATCTGACCTAGATATCATCAAGATGGATATTCAGATCAAAGTTTTCATGTCAGATCCATTGAAAAATATGGTCTCTAGAGAGGTCATAAGATTTTTGTAATGTTAGACCTACGGACGCTCAGTTTTTGACCGCGCAGTTGACCCCATTTTCAAACTTGAAAACTAGATATCAACAAGATGAACAATCAGACCAACTTTCATACAGATCATACCCATGAAAGTATGGCCCTTAGAGAGGTCAAAAGGTTTTTTTTTATTATTTGACCTACTAGACCTATTTATTTAAGGCACTGATCCAGTTTCAAACTTGACCTAGATATCATCAAGTGAACATTCGACCTATTTCATGAAGATTCATTCAAGTTATGGCCTTCTAGAGAGGTCATCAAGGTTTTTTTCATTCTATTTTAAGACCTACGACCTAGTTTTTGATCGCAGTTGACCCAGTTCAACTTGACCTATTATCATCAAGGATAAAACATTCAGACCAACTTTATACAGTCCCATGAAAAATATGGCCTCTAGAAGGTCACAACGTTTTTTTCATTATTTGACCTACTACCTACTTTTTGATGGCACTGACCCACTTTTGCGAACTTGACCTAGATATCATCATGATGAACATTCTGCACCATTTTATGAGATCCATTCATCAAGTATGGCCTCTAGAGAGTCACAATGATTTTCCTATTTTTAGGGACCTACAGACCTAGATTATGACCGCACAGCTCCTGTCGAACTTGACCTAGATATTCATCAAGAATGAACATTCAGACCAACTTTCATACAGATCCCATTCTGAAAAAAAAAATATGCCTTTAGAAGAGGTCCACAAGGTTTTTCTATTATTTGACCTACGACCTAGTTTTTGACCCCACGAGACCCCACTTTCGAACTTGACTAGATATACATCAGAATAACATTTCCGACCCAAACTTTACATACAGTTCCTATGAAAAATATGGCCTCTAGAGAGGTAACAAGCTTTTCCGTTTATTTGACCTACTGACCTAGTTTTTGAAGGCACGTGACCCAGTTTCGAACTTGACTTAGATATCATTTTCATGAAGATCTTGTGAAATATATGGCCTCTAGAGAAGTCACAAGGTTTTTCTATTTTTAGACCTACTGACCTAGTTTTGGAATGCACATGACCCAGTTTCGAACTTGACCTATTCATCATCAAGATGAACATTCAGACCAACTTTCATACAGATCCCATGAAAAATATGGCCTTTAGAGAGGTCACAAGGTTTTTCTATTATTTGACCTACTGACCTAGTTTTTGAAGGCACGTGACCCAGTTTCGAATTCGACCTAGATATCATCAAGGTGAACGTTCTGACCAATTTTCATGAAGATCTTGTGAAATATATGGCCTCTAGAGAGGTCACAAGGTTTTTCTATTTTTAGACCTACTGACCTAGTTTTTGAAGACACGTGACCCAGTTTCGAACTTGACCTAGATATCATCAAGGTGAATAATCTGACCAATTTTCATATCTTTTGAAATATATCGCCTCTAGAGAGGTCACAAGGTTTTTCTATTTTTAGACCTACTGACCTAGTTTTTGAGGCACGTGACCCAGTTTCAATCTTGACCTAGATATCATCAAGATGAACATTCTGACCAACTTTCATAAAGATCCCACAAAAAATGTGACCTCTAGAGTGGTCACAAGCAAAAGTTTATGCAAGCACGGACGCACGCACGGACGACGGACGCTGCGCGATCACAAAAGCTCACCTTGTCACTATGTGACAGGTGAGCTTAAAATAAACAAAGGGCCATAACTCACTAAAAAAAATTTGAACCTGTCTGATTAACAGGGGGACACAACTAGGGTACCAATACATCATTCTGACAAAGTTTGGTCAAAATCCCCCCAGTAGTTTCTGAGGAGATGCGATAACGAGAAATTGTAAATGGACGGAAGGACGGACGGAAGGCCGACGGACCACGGACGCAGAGTGAATTGAATGTTTCTCAATAAGCTATTTATAGTAACATAAAAGGGAAGTAATTAAAAACAAGAGCTGTCACTAATGGTGACAAATGCCCCCGTAGCGCCTTGACCTTTGACCTGGTGACCCCAAAGTCAGTAGGGGTGGTGTACTCAATAAGTACTATCAGCACGTGAAGTTTAAAGGTCCTGGGTGCAGTGGTTCGCAAGTAAAGTGCCTTCATACAAAAGGTTAACATTGGCCCCTGTGACCTTGACCTCTGACCTGGTGACCAAAAGTCAGTAGGGCTCGTGTACTCAATAAGTACTATCAGGATGTGAAGTTTGAAGGTCCTGGGTGCAATGGTTTGCGAGTAAAGTGCCTTCATGATAAAAAGTTAAAGTTGGTCCCTGTGACCTTGACCTTTGACCTGGTGACCCCAATGTCAGTAGGGGTCGTGTACTCAATGAGTACTATCAGTATGTGAAGTTTGAAGCTCCTGGGTGCAGTGGTTCGCGAGTAAAGTGCCTTCATGCAAAAAGTTAACGTTGACCCCTGTGACCTTGACCTTTGACCTGGTGACCCCAAAGTCAGTAGGTGTCCTGTACTCAATGAGTACTATCAGCAAGTGAAGTTTGAAGGTCCTGGGTGCAGTGGTTCACGAGTAAAGTGCCTTCATGCATAAAGATAACGTTTGCCCCTGTGACCTTGACCTTTGACCTGTTGACCCAAAAGTCAGTAGGGGTCGTGTACTCAATGAGTACTATCAGCATGTGAAGTTTGAAGGTCCTGGGTGCAGTGGTTCGCGAGTAAAGTGCCTTCATGCAAAAAGTTAACGTTGGCCCCTGTGAACTTGACCTTTGACCTGGTGACCCCAAAGTCAGTAGGGGTAGTGTACTCAATGAGTATTATCAACCTGTGAAGTTTGAAGGTCTTGGGTGCAGTGGTTCGCGAGTAAAGTGCCTCCAAGCAAAAAGTTAACGTTGTGACTAACGAACATACGAACAAACGGACAGTTGAAAACTAATATGCCTCCCTTTGGGGGCATTAAAAAATATTGTAAGTGAACAAAAGAAGGATCTGCCAAATAAAAACAAGAGGACCATGATGGTCCTGAATCACTCACCTGTTCCCACATGACCCAGTTTTGAGTATGACGTCGTTTTTTATATTATTTGACATAGTGACCTAGTTTTTGAGCTCATGTGACCCAGTTTTGAACCTGACCTAGATATCATTAAGATAAAAATTCTGACCAATTTTCATGAAGATCCATTGAAAAATCTGGCCTCTAGAGAGGTCAAAAGATTTTTCTAATTTTAGATCTACTGACCTAGTTTTTGACCGCACGTGACCCAGTTTCAAACTTGAACTAGATATCATCAAGATGCACATTCAGACCAACTTTCATACAAATCCAATGAAAAGTATGGCCTCTAGAGAGGTCAAAAGGTTTTTTTATTATTTGACCTACTGACCTAGTTTTTTACGGCACGTGACCCAGTTTCAAACTTGACCTAGACATCATCAAGGTGAACATTCTGACTATTTTTCATTAAGATCCATTCAAAGGTATGGCCTCTAGAGAGGTCACAAGGTTTTTCTATTTTAAGATCTACTGACCTAGTTTTTGATTGCAGTTGACCCAGTTTCAAACTTGACCTATATATCATCAAGATAAACATTCAGACCAACTTTCATACAGATCCCATGAAAAATATGACCTCTAGAGAGGTCACAAGGTTTTTTCATTATTTGACCTACTGACCTAGTTTTTACTAACATGTGACCCACTTTCAAACTTGACCTAGATATCATCAAAATGAACATTCTGACCAATTTTTATGAAGATCCATTCACAAGTATGACCTCTAGAGAGGTCACAATGTTTTTCTATTTTTAGACCTACTGACCTAGTTTTTGATCGCACGTGACCCAGTTTCGAACTTGACCTAGATATCATCAAGATGAACATTCAGACAAACTTTCATACAGATCCCATGAAAAATATGGCCTTTAGAGAGGTCACAAGCTTTTTCTATTATTTGACCTACTGACCTAGTTTTTGATGGTACGTGACCCAGTTTCGAACCTGGCCTAGATATCATCAAGGTGAACGTTCTAATCAATTTTCATGAAGATCTTGTGAAATATATGGCCTCTACAGAGGTCACAAGATTTTTCTATTTTTAGACCTACTGACCTAGTTTTTGAAGACACGTGACCCAGTTTCGAACTTGACCTAGATATCATCAAGATGAACATTCTGACCAATTTTCATGAAGATCTTACGATATATATGGCCTCTAGAGATGTCACAAGGTTTTTCTATTTTTAGACCTACTGACCTAGTTTTTGATGGCACGTGCCCCAGTTTCGAACTTGACCTAGATATCATCAAGGTGAACATTCTGACCAATTTTTATGAAGATCCATTCACAAGTATGGCCTTTAGATAGGTCACAACGTTTTTCTATTTTAAGACTAACTGATCTAGTTTTTGACCGCATGTGACCCAGTTTCGAACTTGTTCTAGATATCATCAAGATGAACATTCAGACCAACTTTCATACAGATCCGATGAAAAATATGGCCTTTAGAGAGGTCACAAGGTTTTTCTATTATTTGACCTACTGACCTAGTTTTTAAAGGCACATGACCCAGTTTCGACCTTGACCTAGATATCATCAAGGTGAACATTCTGACCAATTTTCATGAAGATCTTGTGAAATATATGGCCTCTAGAGAGGTCACAAGGTTTTTCTATTTTTAGACCTACTGACCTAGTTTTTGACCGCACGTGACCCAGTTTCGAACCTGACCTAGATATCATCAAGGTGAACACTCTGACCAATTTTCATAGAGATCCCATGAAAAATGTGACCTCTAGAGTGGTCACAAGCAAAAGTTTACGCACGCACGGACGCACAGACGGACGGACGGACGCTGCGCGATCACAAAAGCTCACCTTGTCACTGCAATGCAAATGCAGAGCATTATACACACAAAACAAAGTCATATGACCTTTGACCCCTAAGTGTGACCTTCACCTTGAAGTGAGCCATCCGAAACATGCGCTCAGCATGTCATTTCGATGAGGTGAACATTTGTGTCAGGTTTCTTTGAAATCCTTCAAGGGGTTCAAGAGTTACAGAGCGGAAGGGTAATTGCTAACCAACAGACAGACGGACACCGAGGCGATAACATAATATGTCCCTTCGGGAATCTTGAAAAATCTTATGGTGATACAAGTTGTGTGCAAGTTTGGTTCAAATTAAATCATAAATGAAGCTGCTATTGTGCAGACAAGGTCAAAATAGCTAATTTTGGGGCCACAACTCTGGAACCCATAATGGGATCTGGCCAGTTCAAGAAAGGAACCGAGATCTTATGGTGATACAAGTTGTGTGCAAGTTTGGTTAAAATAAAATCATAAATGAAACCACTATCGTGCAGACAAGAAATTGTTGACGCACGCACGGACTGACGACGGACGAAGGGTGATCACAAAAGCTCACCTTGTCACTATGTGACAGGTGAGCTAAAAAGCTAATTTTGGCCCTTTCAGGGGCAATAACTCTGAAACCCATAATGGGATCTGGCCGTTTCAAGAAAGGAACCAAGATCTTGTGGTAATACAAGTTGTGTGCAAGTTTGGTTAAAATCAAATCATAAATGAAGCTGCTATTGTGCAGACAAGGTCAAAATAGCTAATTTTGGGGCCACAACTCTGGAACCCATAATGGGATCTGGCCAGTTCAAGAAAGGAACCGAGATCTTATGGTGATACAAGTTGTGTGCAAGTTTGGTTAAAATAAAATCATAAATGAAACCACTATCGTGCAGACAAGAAATTGTTGACGCACGCACGGACTGACGACGGACGAAGGGTGATCACAAAAGCTCACCTTGTCACTATGTGACAGGTGAGCTAAAAAGCTAATTTTGGCCCTTTCAGGGGCAATAACTCTGAAACCCATAATGGGATCTGGCCGTTTCAAGAAAGGAACCAAGATCTTGTGGTAATACAAGTTGTGTGCAAGTTTGGTTAAAATCAAATCATAAATGAAGCTGCTATTGTGCAGACAAGGTCAAAATAGCTAATTTTGGCCCTTTCAGGGGCCATAACTCTGAAACCCATTATGGGACCTGGCAGGTTCAAAAAAAGAACCGAGATCTTAAGTTGACACAAGTTTTGTGCAAGTATGATTAAATTCAAATCATAAATGAAGCTGCTATTGTGCAGACAAGGTCAAAATAGCTAATTCTGGCCCTTTCAGGGGCCATCACTCTGGAACCCATAATGGAATCTGGCCAGTTCAAGAAAGGAACCAAGATCTTATGGTGATACAAGTTGTGTGCAAGTTTGGTTAAAATAAAATCATAAACGAAGCTGGTATTGTGCAGACAAGGTCAAAAAAGCTAAGTCTGGCCCTTTCAGGGGCCATCACTCTGGAACCCATAATGGAATTTAGCCAGTTCAAGAAAGGAACCAAGAGCTTATGGTGATACAAGTTGTGTGCAAGTTTGGTTAAAATCAAATCATAAATGAAGCTGCTATTTTCCAGACAAGGCCAAAATAGCTAATTTTGGCCCTTTCAGGGGCCATCACTCCGGAAACCATAACGGAATCTGGCAAGTTCAAGAAAGGAACCAAGATCTTATGGTGATACAAGTTGTGTGCAAGTTTGGTTAAAATCAAATCATAAATGAAGCTGCTATTGTGCAGACAAGGTCAAAATAGCTAATTTTGGCCCTTTCAGGGGCCATAACTCTGGAACCCATTATGGGATCTGGCCAGTTCAAAAAAAGAATCGAGATCTTATGGTGACACATGTTTTGTGCAAGTTTGATTAAATTCAAATCATAAATGAAGCTGCTTTTGTGCAGACAAGGTCAAAATAGCTAATTCTGGCCCTTTCAGGGGCCATCACTCTGGAACCCATAATGGAATCTGGCCAGCTCAAGAAAGGAACCAAGATCTTATGGTGATACAATTTGTGTGCAAGTTTGGTTAAAATAAAATCATAAATGAAGGTGCTATTGTGCAGACAAGGTCAAAATAGCTAATTTTGGCCCTTTCAGGGGCCATAACTCTGGAACCCATTATGGGATCTGGCCAGTTCAAAAAAAGAATCGAGATCTTATGGTGACACATGTTTTGTGCAAGTTTGATTAAATTCAAATCATAAATGAAGCTGCTTTTGTGCAGACAAGGTCAAAATAGCTAATTCTGGCCCTTTCAGGGGCCATCACTCTGGAACCCATAATGGAATCTGGCCAGTTCAAGAAAGGAACCAAGATCTTATGGTGATACAATTTGTGTGCAAGTTTGGTTAAAATAAAATCATAAATGAAGCTGCTTTTGTGCAGACAACGTCAGAAAAGCTAATTTTGGCCCTTTCAGGGGTCATAACTCTGAAACCCATAAAGAGATCTTGCCGGTTCAAGAAAGGAACCAAGACCTTGTGGTAATACAAGTTGTGTGCAAGTTTGGTTAAAATCAAATCATAAATGAAGCTACTATTGTGCAGACAAGGTCAAAATAGCTAATTTGGCCCTTTTAGGGGCCATAACTCTGGAACCCATTATGGGATCTGGCCAGTTCAAAAAAAGAATCGAGATCTTATGGTGACACATGTTTTGTGCAAGTTTGATTAAATTCAAATCATAAATGAAGCTGCTTTTGTGCAGACAAGGTCAAAATAGCTAATTCTGGCCCTTTCAGGGGCCATCACTCTGGAACCCATAATGGAATCTGGCCAGTTCAAGAAAGGAACCAAGATCTTATGGTGATACAATTTGTGTGCAAGTTTGGTTAAAATAAAATCATAAATGAAGCTGCTTTTGTGCAGACAACGTCAGAAAAGCTAATTTTGGCCCTTTCAGGGGTCATAACTCTGAAACCCATAAAGAGATCTTGCCGGTTCAAGAAAGGAACCAAGACCTTGTGGTAATACAAGTTGTGTGCAAGTTTGGTTAAAATCAAATCATAAATGAAGCTGCTATTGTGCAGACAAGGTCAAAATAGCTAATTTTGGCCCTTTTAGGGGCCATAACTCTGGAACCCATTAAGGGATCTGGCCAGTTCAAAAAAAGAACCGAGATCTTATGGTGACACAAGTTCTGTGCAAGTTTGATTAAATTCAAATCATAAATGAAGCTGCTATTGTTCAGACAAGGTCAAAATAGCTAATTATGGCCCTTTCAGGGGCCATCACTCTGGAACCCATAAAGGAATCTGGCCAGCTCAAGAAAGGAACCAAGATCTTATGGTGATACAAGTTGTGTGCAAGTTTGGTTAAAATAAAATCATAAATGAAGCTGCTATTGTTCAGACAAGGTCAAAATAGCTAATTCTGGCCCTTTCAGTGGCCATAACTCTCGAACCTATAATGGAATCTGGCCAGTTCAAGAAAGGAACCAAGATCTTATGGTGATATAAATTGTGTGCAAGTTTGGTTAAAATCAAATCATAAACTAGAAATTGCTTCTGTAAAAAAGCGCATGTCTCCCCCAATGCAAAGTCCTATAGGCAAGAAGTCAAAAGGGGTCAGGAGCGAAAGTCAAAGAGACACTGATGGTTGGTTGCAATAGGGATCATCTACTTGGCATGTCCAGTCATCCCGCTAAATTTCAACACTCTTGGCCTAGTGGTTCTCAAGTCACTGTTCAGGCTCCTGTGACCTTGACCTTTGATCAAGTGACCTCAAAATAAATAGGGGTCATCTACTCTACATGTCCAATCGTCCTATTAGGTTTCAACATTCTAGGTCAAGTGGTTCTCAAGTTATTTCCAAAAAATGATTTTACATGACCAGGCCCCTGTGATCTTGACCTTTAATAGACTGACCCCAAATCAATAAGGGTCATCTACTCTGCATGTTCAATTATCCTAGGAAGTTTCAACATTCTGGGTCAAGTGGTTCTCTAGTTATTGATCGGAACTGGTTATCAATGTTCAGGCCCCTGTGACCTTGACCTTTAAAGGAGTGACCCCAAAAACAACAGGGGTCATTTACTCTGCATGAACAATCATCCTATGAAGTTTCAACATTCTGGGTCGAGAGATTCTCAAGTTATTGATTGGAAATGGTTTTCCATGTTCAGGCCCCTGTGACCTTGACCTTTAACAGAGTGACCCCAAAATCGTTAGGAGTCATCTACTCTGCATGACCAATCATCCTATGAAGTTTCAACATTCTGGGTCAAGTGGTTCTCAAGTTACTGACAGGAAATGGTTTTCAATGTTCAGGCCCCTGTGACCTTGACCTTTGCTGGAGTGACCCCAAAATCAATAGGGGTCATCTACTCTTCATGACCAAACATTCTATGAAGTTTCAACATTCTGGGTCAAGTGGTTCTCTAGTTAATGATCGGAAATGGTTTTCAATGTTCAGGCCCCTGTGACCTTGACCTTTGACAGAGTGACCCCAAAATCAATAGGGGTCATCTGCTCTTCATGACCAATCATCCTATGAAGTTTCAACATTCTGGGTCAAATGGTTCTGTAGTTATTGATCGTAAATGGTTTTCAATGTTCAGGCCCCTGTGACCTTGACCTTTGACGGAGTGACCCCAAAATCGATAGGGGTCATCTGCTCTTCATGACCAATCATCCTATGAAGTTTCAACATTCTGGGTCAAGTGGTTCTCTAGTTATTGATCAGAAATGGTTTTCAATGTTCAGGCCCCTGTGACCTTGACCTTTGACAGAGTGATCCCAAAATCAATAGGGGTCATCTACTCTTCATGACCAATCATCCTATGAAGTTTCAACATTCTGGGTCAAGTGGTTCTCTAGTTATTGATCGGAAATGGTTTTCAATGTTCAGGCCCCTGTGACCTTGACCTTTGACAGAGTGATCCCAAAATCAATAGGGGTCATCTACTCTTCATGACCAATCACCCTATGAAGTTTCAACATTCTGGGTCAAGTGGTTCTCTAGTTATTGATCGGAAATGGTTTTCAATGTTCAGGCCCCTGTGACCTCGACCTTTGATGGAGTGACCCCAAAATCAATAGGGGTCTTCTACTCTTCATGACCAATCATCCTATGAAGTTTCAACATTCTGGGTCAAGTGGTTCTCTAGTTATTGATCGGAAATGGTTTTCAATGTTCAGGCCTCTGTGACCTTGACCTTTGACGGAGTGACCCCAAAATCAATAGGGGTCATCTACTCTTCATGACCAATCATCCTATGAAGTTTCAACATTCTGGGTCAAGTGGTTCTCTAGTTATTGATCGGAAATGGTTTTCAATGTTCAGGCCCCTGTGACCTTGAACTTTGACGAAGTGACCCCAAAAACAATAGGGGTCGTCTACTCCAGCAGCCCTACAATCCTATGATGTTTGAAGGTTCTAGGTCAAATGGTTCTCCAGTTATTGCTCGGAAATGAAGTGTGACGTACGGACGGGCGGACGGACGGACTGACAGAAGGACGGACGGGGCAAAAACAATATGTCTCCCCCAGAGAGGGGGAGACATAATAAAGCTGCTATTGTGCAAACATGGTCAAAATAGCTAATTTTGGCCCTTTCAGGGGCCATCACTCTGGAACCCATAACGGTATCTTGCCAGTTCAAGAAAGGAACCAAGATATTATGATGATACAAGTTGTGTGCAAGTTTGGTTAAAATAAAATCACAAATGAAATCACTATCGTGCAGACAAGAAATTGTTGACGCATGCACGCATGGACGACGGACGAAGGGTGATCACAAAAGCTCACCTTGTCACTATGTGACAGGTGAGCTAAAATTTGTACTCGCATTTCGCAAGTATGCGAGCTTAAATTCGAACCCTGAAACTATGAGTAAGCTACAAGATGAAGAGAAGTCAGTTGTAACTCTTAAAAGTATATAAATAACAAGAGGGCCATGATGGCCCTGTATCGCTCACCTGAGTACCATTGCTCAAAATGATATGATCAAGTTTTGCTATAAAGCACATAGGCATACACATTAAATATCATCAGGATAAACATTTTCTTGTAAGTTAAACAGTCCTTTTGACCTAGTCAGGGCCAATTTCCATACCAAGTTTGAGGGTCCTAGGCTCAAATGCTGCATTTTTGTACTAACATGATTATTTCTTACCCTGGAAGACTTAAATAACATTTAAAACCAATCTCATTAGATGCTGCTGATATATATTCGTTTACATAAAACAAAGGGAGGTAATTTGTCATAAATTCAGTCAAAAGTTATTTACCCTGATTGTCCGAGTCCATCTCATGGCACAAATGACATTTCAAATCAGTATCTTCATTTGTTACTGAGATACACCCATTTTAATTTGAAACAAAGGGAGGTAATTTGACATAAAATCAGTCCATAGCTATCTACCCTGTTTGCCTCAGTCCAACTAAAGACAATAATGAAATTTCAAATGAGTTCTATAAATATTTAACGAGATAAATCCATTTTTATTAAAATCAGGGGAGGTAATCATGCATTGGTATATTGCATGTGGAAGATACAAAGTACAAGCCTATACAACTATATATCAGTAAAGTATTCATATCGATAAATATTCAATCAAGAGTTATCTAATATGACTATTTCTTACCATGGAAGACATAAATAACGTTTCAAACCAATCTCATTAGAAGCTGCTAGGTGTACTCATTTAGATAAAAAATAAAGGGAGGTAATTTGTCATAAATTCAGTCAATATGTACCTTCACTGATTGTCCAAGTCCATCTGTTGACATTAATGAAATTTCAGATCAGTATCTTCATTAGTTACTGAGATATACCCATTTTAATTTGAAATAAAGGGAGGTAATTTGACACAAATCAGTCCATAGTTATCTACCCTGATTGTCTCAGCCCAACTAATGACAATAATGAAATTTCAAATAAGTCCTATAAGTACTTACTGATATAAATCCATTTTGATTACAATCAGGGGAGGTAATCAGATATAAAATAACTCTGGAACCTACGATTCGATCTGACAGATTCGTCATGGAATCTAAGATTTATTGTTGTTGAAGATATTTTAGAAATTTCTATCAAATCAAACCATAAATGAAGTCTCTATATGGCTGCAAAAGCCAAATTAGCAAATCATAAACAAAGCTGCTATTGTGCAGACAAGGTTAAAATAGCTAATTTTGGCCCTTTCAGGGGCCATAACTCTGGAACCCATAATGGGATCTGGCCAGTTCAAGAAAGGAACCGAGATTTTATGGTGATACAAGTTGTGTGCAAGTTTGGTTAAAATAAAACCATAAATGAAACCTCTATCATGCAGACAAGAAATTGTTGACGCACGGACGGACTGATGACGGACGAAGGGTGATCACAAAAGCTCACCTTGTCACTATGTGACAGGTGAGCTAAAAATGGCACTAGCTATTTTAAGCTAATCGAAAATATTTTTGTTTGTAACTGGCTACTTAAGAGATCAATCAGTAAGTTTTGGCCAGTAAATATTAATAAAATAATTAAATATTATTAACTTTAGCTGGTAGCTTTTAATTTTAGCTAGTGAACAAAAAGGGCACTAGCTAATTTCAGCTAGTACAAACTATTGTTAAATTTGACCCCTGATTTTTTTACAGGATTTATATATGTACATTTTTGTATATAATAAAGATCTATTCTGTTCTGAAAGAAGCATAAAAAATCTGTATCGACAGGTTAGGGTAACAATCTAGACTGAATTTTCTAATGGGGTTGAAAACTACCGACACAATGTTTTTATGTCGGCAGATATCGACACCCCATTCTGTCCTGTATCCTTGGCATCTTGGTAATATTTCCCTTCATAATTGTTGTCAAGGACATCTTTCCCATCTTTCCTCGTGTTGCAAATGCGAAAATAACTGTATTTTCAAAAGCAATTTCAAGGGAGAGAACACTATCCACCTTACGACTTGCAATAACTCTTCCAAATATTGATGTGGGAGATGCCCTATCAGTGAGAACAATATCTTGATGTAAAATGATAGTGCGCAGGAGTTTCCACAGGCATTTATGAAGAACTTGTGACGTCATAAAAACGTCACAGAAAATATTAAAAGCCTGTGGCATTATCATAAATGAACTCGTCGATAACTGACGGCTGTCGGTATTACCAGACATTGCTCTGTTATTAGGTATTATTATTAATTGTAAATAATATTTTGAATATTTTAGAAACCATAATTCTCATTTAAATATCACCAGGTCTTAAAATAGAGTACAAAATCAGTGACATAATAAAAACATCATCAGTTCACTCAACCATCCCTATATCATGCCTGGTAAACAACAGAGCTACCTCTTTCAGAAGTATACGGTAAATCGCTCTGTCACAACTTCCGAGCTAGTGCACGTCGCCATACATTAACATAAACAAAGGTGAGTGTCATCATATTTTTTGTATTTTTACAAGTATTGTATTGAATATAAAAATCCTGGGAATGTAGGCGATGTAGAAATGAATTAACTGTACAGAGAACTTAACGTTCGCTAATTTATTCTTGATTTGTGGTCGTGGCGATGTTTACCAGCAAACTGATTTAGCGATAAACTTGGCTGTTTCGTCATTGTCAGATATTTGCATTTTAAATGATATCAAGAAGCAAACTGTGTAGACGTGAGATAGTTGTAAGTTATCGCATAGTGCGGCAGATTTCCTTTGATCTTTGCAGTATTTAAACATGGTAACACACATTAATACTACAAAATCTGTGCTGATATTTTACAAAACTGTTACGATATATATCAACACAGAAATCTCTATAGAGTTTCATTAGAAAAAAACTGTTGTGATATATATCAGCACAGTGTAACTGTTCCGATATATATCGCAACACTTTTTCTCTATCGAGGTCCTATCGAGGGAGTATAATTTTTTCCTTTCTAAGAAAAGATGATTTTAACTCCAATTTACAGTTCACAGAGAAAGAATTATCACAAACACCTACATTTATAAAGTAAAAGAATAAATAAACTAGAATATTTCAAAAACTCGATAGTTATCGCAAATTCAGAAATACATGAAATATATGAAATTCCGGGATTTCTCAAATGTTTCTTTTTCTTTGATTTTTTTTTTTTTTTACAAACAAAACAACAAGTTTTACAATATGCTTGGCCAATGAAATGCAAAGATTTAAAACCAATGCAGAAATCTGTTGGATACTTTTATCTGGGGAACACATTTTCTAAAACAGAAGTTTTAGTGTTTCAGTAAGCGAGGTGCAGAAAGGGAATCAAAAGAGTAACAAGAGCTGTCACTTACGATGACAAATGCCCCCGCAGCACCTTTACCTTTGACCTGGTGACCCCAAAGTCAGTAGGGGTGGTGTACTCAATAAGTACTATCAGAATGTGAAGTCTGAAGGTCCTGGGTGAAGTGGTTCGCGAGTAAAGTGTCTTCATGCAAAAAGTTAACGTTGGCCCCTGTGACCGTGACCTTTGACCTGGTGACCCCAAAGTCAGTAGGGGTGGTGTACTCAATAAGTACTATCAGCATGTGAAGTTTGAAGGTCCTTGGTGCAGTGGTTCGCGAGTAAAGTGCCTTCATGCAAAAAGTTAACGTTAGCCCCTGTGACCTTGACCTTTAACCTGGTGACCCCAAAGTCAGTAGAGGTAGTATACTCAATAAGTACTATCAGCATGTGAAGTTTGAAGGTCCTGGATGCAGTGGTTTGCAAGTAATGTGCCTTTATGCAAAAAGTTAACGTTGGCTTCTGTGACCTTGACCTTTGACCTGGTGACCCCAAAGACAATAGGGGTGGTGTACTCAATAAGTACTATCAGCATGTGAAGTTTGAAGGTCCTGGGTGCAGTGGTTCGCGAGTAAAGTGTCTTCATGCAAAAAGATAACGTTGGCTTCTGTGACCTTGACCTTTGACCTGGTGACACCAAAGTCAGTAGGGGTGGTATACTCAATAAGTACTATCAGCATGTGAAGTTTGAAGGTCCTGGGTGCAGTGGTTCGCGAGTAAAGTGCCTTCATGCAAAAAGTTAACGTTGGCCTGTGACTTTGACCTTTGACCTGGTGACCCCAAAGTCAGTAGGGGTGGTATACTCAATAAGTACTATCAGCATGTGAAGTTTGAAGGTCCTGGGTGCAGTGGTTCGCGAGTAAAGTGCCTTCATGCAAAAAGTTAATGTTGGCCTCTGTGACCTTGACCTTTGACCTGGTGACCCCAAAGTCAATAGGGCTAGTGTACTCAATAAGTACTATCAGCACGTGAAGTTTGAAGGTCCTGGATGCAGTGGTTCCCGAGTAAAGTGCCTTCATGCAAAAAGTTAACGTTGGCCCCTGTGACCTTGACCTTTGACCTGGTGACCCCAATGTCAGTAGGGGTAGTGTACTCAATAAGTACTATCAGCATGTGAAGTTTGAAGGTCCTGGGTAGAGTGGTTCGCGAGTGAAGTGCCTTCATGCAAAAAGTTAACATTGTGACGAACGAACGAACTAACGAACGAACGGACCGACAGTTGAAAACTAATATGCCTCCCTTCGGGGGCATAAAAATAATGATAAACAAATTTAAATGAAAATAATATATAAATTTTAATGATAAAACTATGCGATAAAACAGTTATAATATGTAATGCTCGTGTGTTACGAGGGTATATCAGAGCTAGTGGTACAATCTCAGTATTTTTCTCTGCACATATCTGTCTCGGCCTACCGGCCTCGACGATATGTGCAGAGAAAAATACCCTCGATGTACCCCTAGCTGATATATCCTGGTAACACACTCTCACACATACTATAACTATTACGTATACAATGTATTTGAAAATAAAATTTGTACCAAAAATGGTTTGCAAGTAGAAATATTCCCTTTTTATTGTGCGAGACAGCTCTGTTGCGAAGGAGATAGTCATGTCGCTAAGGAGACAGCTCTGTGTTACATTTACAGTTTTGAACAGTGTTGATCATAACAAGATAGTAGTTATGTCCAGTTACAAGATACAAATCAGTTATCTTTTTACATATTTTATATTTATAAATAAAACGTACATCTTGCTTTATATTTTCTAATATCTATTTTGCTTGTTTTGGATTTAGTGCCATTTTAACCAGTACTTCTGGATTCAGCACCAGTACTACCTTGTTCTCCGCAAGTAACAGTCAAATTCTCCATATGAAACATTGCGTCATAGACGGAAGTTAAATGATTTCAGGCACACTGTCAAATATTCGGGGAGAACATACGCCTCAACCAAAATGCGAAATCGTGACACAAAAAAAAAACATGCCTGGGCCGGTAATCAGACTAGGGCCGCCGCGGCAATAAAAACTTTCCCGCGATGAAATACGTACTTCAAAACAGTTAAAGCTGTCTCTCACAATAAAAAAGTGAATATTTTTTCTCGCAAACCATTTTCGGTACAAATTTTATTTCCAAATACACTGTATACCTTACAGCTATCTCACTTCTACTCGGTTTGCTTCTTGATATCAGTTAAAATGCAAATATCTGACAATGAAAGTGCTTTCATGACGAAACAGCCCATTTTACCGCTAAATCAGCTTGCTGGTCAATATCGCCACGACCATTTTAAAATTAACAAGCAAATTCGATGAATTGGTATCCCCCGCCGAAAGGGTTTGTGGTGAGGAATGGCAAAAAAATATATCCGGCAAAAAGTTAAGGATGTTAATAAGAAGAAAATAATTTCATTAAACAGAAAACAAATGTTTAATTAAAGAGTACATAATAAATGTATGATACTTTGATCCTGACTAAAGAATTTATTTTGAATGGGATATGCTTACTATAATAAGCTTAGCTTTTAAAATTAAATGCAGTTAATTGAAATATGAGCTTGAAGTTTAACTGGAACGAAATATTGTCTTTGAGTGGTTAATGGCACCAGGTGTACATTTGAACTTAAAAGAACAGATGTCCTTAAGGACGCTCACTACAGTTTCGTAATTTTTTTCTTAATAATAGATTTTGATGAAATGTTTTGTATTAAAAGATCATGTTATGATGTATTGAAAAATGAAATAAAAATACTAGGTCACCAGCTTTGTTTCAATTTAATTTGCCCCTAGATATGGTGCTATTTTAAACATTTTTCAAAATTTCTGTAATCTTAAAATATCTTTCAGTTAAGTACAATAATCAGCATAAATTTGATTATCTAAGCATTTTTATAACGGGAAACAATATATCTATTTGAAACATGCTCAGAGAAATCAAAAGAACATGATTTTGTAAAGAAAGGAATACTTGTTCAGCAGACCCAAGGGCTATTTTTGCATATTTTTGTCAGTTTTAAGTTGGTACTTCTGCTATTTTATCGAGTTTCACATAATAGAATTTAATCAAACTCTACACATACCTTTGGTTATGTCTACCTAATCTAAAACAAAAAGAAAATTGATAGGTCACCATATTAGATTTCGCTTAAATCAAATTACGAGGTGGGGTGTGGCGGGCATTTATACAACGCAGGTTGGTATGAAATACTCTTTCAGTGTTTGAGCAAATGACTTAGAAATATATATATATAATTATCAAACGGCAGATTTCTTAATAAGGGGATTTTAAGGTGTTTCTGAAGCATTTTGATGGCATAGAACGATGAAAGTTTCCGCCCTTTTTTTTTAACAAAACCTATAGTTTACGAATGTATGGTACGGGATTAGAAACAGCTGTGACTCAATGCAGAGTTTGAGCACTGGTATAAATAACAGACTCCAGTATATGTCGGATTGAAGCAATTTGAACTAAAAGTACTTTAAATGTATATATTTTGTAATCATGGTGATACTTACCCTAACATTTAGTCAGTATATTATACATTTTGTACATTAAATGCATGCGAACATAAATAATTTGCGAATTTTTGCCATACGCGACACTAGATAATCACTTCCGGGCATGCGCAGAAGACCGCACCAAGTTTGCAGTGAGCTACAACGATTAGAAACACAACCAAATTGGCACGGTGTTGGGGTAAATATCGACATATCGGAAAAACTGTAGCGAGTGCCTTTAAGAGAACACAGGTAAGATATCTTGAACATGACTGAGGGCAAGGTTTGTGCAGTCACAACTTAACATGTTGAAGGTTTGAACATTTAAAAAAAAAAAGAAAAAAAAGAATGGAAATATATATACATAATTATATTCATTTTTTTAGGGGGTGCGGGGGAACAGGAGAGGAAACAAAATTTCACATGTTGATTATAAATATTGATGGAAAATTAAAAATGAAAAAAAAAAGAAAGGGTAAAAGGGTGAAGTTTAGGGGGGGGGGGGGGGGGGGGATGCATGATCAGTGGTGGGCATGACTGGGTGGAGGAGTGAGGTGGGGGAATGGTACAATTTGTATGTTGATAAATAATCATGGAAGGTTTGAAAAAAATCTAAAATAAGAAATGAAAAAAAAAAAAAAAGAATTATTTTTTTTTGGGGGGGGGGGGGGGGGAGGTGGGTTGGGAGGGGGAGGGGGTGTGACCAAGGCAAGTGGGCGACCAGGTGTGGGTGCGCAACTTCACATGTTTATAATAAATGTTCACAGAAAAGAATGAAAGAAATTTAATGAAATTCTGCCAAATGGTAAGTTTGTTATGTACAAATATGTGGATTTTTAGACAATTAAAGGGCAATAACTCTGAAGTTACAAAAGAAATCCATACGAAATTGTGTGTGCACAACCACATTATAGTGCTCTATATCTGTTAAAGTTTCATAGTCCAAGGTCAAATATATCAAAAGTTATGATGCAGAAATTGCCATATCTACAGTACCCTATATAGATAACACTAGAAACTTCTAAGGGCCATAACTCTGGTGTTACTTGGGCAATCTGTCTGAAACTTGATGGGCCCCATAACCTCATAGTGGTGAACATGTATATGAAGTTTGTTTGAAAAAAATCTAAAATAAGGAATGAATTTTTTTTTTTTTTTTTTTTTTTTTAGGGGGGTGGGGGGTGGGGGTCGGGCGATCAGGAGGGGGAGGGGAGTGATCAAGGTAAGGGGGTGACCAGTGTGGGTGCACAACTTCACATGTTTACAATAAATGTTCACGGAAAAGAATGAAATTCTACCAAATGGTAAGTTTGTTATGTTCAAATATGTGGATTTTTATACAATTAAAGGGCAATAACTCTAAATTTACAAATAAATCCGAACAAAATTGTGTGTACACAACCACATTATGGTGATCTAAATTCTGTTTAAGTTTCATAGTTCTAGGTCAAATATATCAAAAGTTATGATGCAGAAATTGTCATATTTATAGTAGCCTATATAGATAACACTAGAAACTTCTAAGGGCCATAACTCTGGTGTTACTTGGGCAATCTGACTGAAACTTGACGGGCCGCAAGAACTCATAGTGGTGAACATATATATGAAATTTTAAATAAATATTCCCAATCATTTCCTAGATATGGCTCCGGAGGGACGGACGGAAAGACGGACGGACAACGCCAAAACTATATCCTTCCGACTTTCGTCGGGGGATAAAAATAATTTAGAGAACTTAGATAGCCTGGCTCCCTGGCTGCATGGTTATTTTCTATATTAATACTGAAAACATTTTATAAGAAATTTTAAGCCTCTAAAATAGCACAGTTTTATCTGATGGCTGAACCATACATATGTTTGGAGCCAGGGGCAATAAAAAATGTCAATGTAGAAACAGCCTGCTGGAGTTACTTCCCTCTTAATGAAGACAACTGATATATGTAAATAAGAACAAACATAGGGACGGGAGCCAGTCTAGAACTTAGAGTTCTCTGTAAATTTAAATCAATTCTACATCGCCTACAGTACCATTCCTCGATTTTTTATTTTCGATACTTAGGTATACTGGGTGCCGACCAGTCACCGGACAGAAATCGGGGTTTTTCCATTGCCGTTTTATAAAAAATGAACACAAAAACACGAAATATGCGGATATTTTGAGGCTCAAAAGGGGTAATGAAATGCACTACATCAAACAACAAGGTGGAATAGTCACCGGACAAACATTTCGAAGACTGATTATTTTTATTTGACGATGACAATTGTACCGAAAAAAACTGATTATATCCATCTGTCTTTTACGCCTTCTAGAAACATGTTTTCATGCACATTCAAAGAGTTAAACTATCCTCGGGGTTGAACTACTTAACAGCAGTGATTTACCCATGTTACCATTTTAAACGAAATACTATCTGCAGAAAATACCTCGGTGCTTATGCCACCATAAGGAGTCAACAATCAAATTTATTTCCGTTTTTGTTACTTTCGGAAAACCCAAACACTCTATAAATATATTTTAATACAAATGAGGCTCGGAATGGATGTAAATATATATTATCATATGCAAGGGCATTCACTCGTGCGGTATTAATACATGACCTAGCAAATGATGCAGACGTTCACTCATTTTGCAGAAACAGTATAATGTTTTACCAATATCATGTGATCCAAGTGAGGAATGAATCAAAAAGAAAACTGTTGTCTGCAGTTCTTGGGGTCTGTGCTATACATGTAATTGTTTGAGACCCACTTGGTGCCCCCCAAAATAAATCAAGTTGCGCATGCGCACTGCCATTCCAATGCCCCAAGGTCAGAGGACAGCAGTTTTGTAAACACGGGTGTAAACACGGGTGAGAATTGGTACGATATTCCTCGTTTATAATTATTTGTCAGTCAATGTTGATATATGAAAATGAAAACAAAGTGCTGAATGTTTCCCATATTAGCCGATTACTCCGATATAACCGAAACAAAGCCGTAATTACGTTTGTCCGGTATATATTCCTGTCCGGTGACTGGTACCCAGTACGCTTGTAAAAGCACAAAAAATATGATGACACTTAATTACCTTTGTTTACGTTCTTTTATCGCGACGTGCACTAGCTCGGAAGTTGCGACAGAGCGATTTACTGTATACCTCTGAAAGAGGTAGCTCTGTTGCTTACCAGGCATGTATACATTCACTGATTTTGTGCATATAGTTTCTGCAAAATCAAATATCCTTCTTTACCTATGTTGTCTGCAAAATCCTTCTTTGTGTATAGATCTAGTGTCTGCAGTCTTGTCTACAAAGTAGATCTATACCGTCCCAATTAATGCAATGTATATCTAGATATACTACATAAACTGAAATAACTATAGTTCAAAGTGTAAAACAAATGTTATGTACCTTCTTATAACATTGACGTTCTTGTTCAATAAATCTTTATATCAACCTTCTACGTAATCTGGTTCCCTGTCCAATATTGGTTCCCATTTTTTGAAGTTCGCAGGGGACCAGTCTACCTTCTACGAGACGGACTCGATTTAGCTCTTCTTAGAATGGTAGCGAACATTCTGTCCTACTCGATTTGCACAGAAGAAGACTCATCTACTGACTAAAGTAAATTTTTTGTAAATATGACTGCCCCATTGCGTGCATTATTTTGAATGTAGATGATGACAATATTGAACGTAGTGCTAAATCAAATCGCAGAATAATCGCAGTTTTTTACTGCTGCGTGCGCAATTGTGTAGGACCCTGCATAAATTATGTTTTGAATATGTACAGTTTGAAAGAAAGGCGCGCGCGCGCGCGCCATACGAAAAAAAATGGGTAACAAAAGGCTGAAACAAAAGGCAAATAAAATGTTATGTTTTGAAGACCTTTTATTAACCTAGCAAATGATATGCAAATGAGATAACAAAAGGCAAATAAAACATGAATAAAAGGTAGTAACAAAATACTAACAAAAGGCATTCACATTCATTACATGAGAAACAAATTGCAAATAAAATATAGGAAACAAAATATGAATAAAAGGCAGAGAGACCTTTTATTAATATTTTGTTTCAAAGAAACATGAATAAAAGGTAGTAACAAAATACTAACAAAAGGCATTCACATTCATTACATATGAGAAACAAATTGCAAATAAAATATAGGAAACAAAATACGAATAAAAGGCAGAGAGACCTTTTATCAAAACATAAATAAAAGGTATATCATCAATTGCCTTTTATTTAAGTTTTCGTAAGAACACATTAATCAAACACTATTGACAAATCAATATATACATTTGTATACATATATTTATGATCAAAAGAATAATGTAAAAAGTTATTTAAATGCATGCAATTATCAATTTCACAGCAATGAACAAATACTGTAAGATAACCAAAATGTTTGTTTTGCCGAATTAAATAAATTCTTGATTTTGAATTTTAAAAAAACTGTCCAGATATCTTGCATGATCCCAAACATATACTAAAACTAGAAAGTGTTTATGTCACAAAAGCACCCGTCTGTACATGTTCCATGGAAAAGTTTGGAAAAACGGCATGAAAAAAAAGTCTGAAAATTAATTTAAATTTAAACTCACATACCCATGGGAGCAGCCCTGTGAAAATGCAGTTGAAAGTCCATGGAACTCTTTGAACATTGGAAATCATCGCATTAAAGTTGAAGGAATTTTTTAGCAGAATTCTTTGCAAAAGTTTGGAAAGGTTTGATGGAAAACCATTGGAAAACATTGTTGACACAAAACAAAAAAAGAAGAAATAGTATCATTACAAAATTATTTTAATCTAATGTTGAGACAGATCTGGGTTTCATAAAAAACAAAAAGAATACAATTCAAAGGGGAATAACACATCTGCCAGCGGCTTTTACACTTGTGGTTAAGAATAATAAAAATTCACTTAGCTTAAATTTGAAAATTAAACTAAAAGATTATTTGATAGAAAATTATGAACACAACAAAATCATTTTGGAGTATTGCAGGCTCAATACAAGGTGGCATCAGAATGTCTCTTTGCTTTTCCAAAATCAACACCAGGGTCAGGAACTTCATTCCAGCCATGCATTTCTGAAAATGATATAACATAATTACAGAAATGAGTTATATTAGTAATTGCGATTAAAATATAATTTTAGGCAATACAATATTCCTAACTTAGTACAGTAGTATGTGAAATGACAACTCTAAAGCCAGTTTTAAACATTCTACATGTATCAAAACCATTTATTTATTTATTTATTGGACACCGAAATGAAAATATTGAGAGCACCACCTGTGGGTACTATCCCTCATCTGCTTCATCACAAAATAATGCAAGTTTTTTGTTGTTGTTTTTTTATCAGACAATCGTAAAAAGAAATTTTAGAATTTAGAACTGACAAAATATTGGTGTATTATGATCAACCTTTAAATTCAGTGAGAGGCTAACCCCGACAAAATAAACAATTTATCAACCTTTTATAGTAATTGTATAGTATAAGACTGCAAATTTAACTTACAATTTAGTTGAAGTACATGTATTATGTAATTTATGTTTGATCCTTGATCGAATTTCTGTCTGTGATCTTGTATCATCCTGTAGCATAGTCATGCACTGAAGCGATCTGATTTCTCCAACTACATCAATTCATACATATAGGCATATACCTCTAATAACTAGATATATGCACACTCTTTCATCTGAAAATGTTTAGAGGCTGTTGTAAGTCCTAGGTTCAGTGTGATTTTACTAACATATTTGTACTTTTTTAAAAAAAAATGAGAACTGCAACAATTAAGTATTGAATATTTAACTGTTTTCTTAGAAGCATTATAAATAATCTATCATTCACATATACCTGAAAAAGTTACCTGTAACCAGGCGATCGAAAGTTCAATCTACTGAGATGAATAAAGTTCCTGCTTCAGACTATTTATTCAAGATCTGTGACATATAGCTGTAAAACTTAAATTTTACATTAGAAAGTTTGAAACTCTTACCTGATATCTCTCTAAAAGCATTTTAGAGTTTCAAGTTAGCTTTATTCCATTTGCCTCCAACAACATGAACAACGAACTTCCTGTTTACATTCAAATTTTTGTATTCATGAGCCATTTTCTTTGGTACAATATATAGTTACTGAAGGGAATATCTATGTTCTTAAAATATATAAGTATACAGTTCATGGGAAAAATTGACCATCTATTTGCTCACAGCATTTGCAAAGATCTCAGAGAGAAAAAAACAAGCAGGAAGATGGGGATTATTTTTTGGTGTACAGGTGTAAAACGGTTCAGAAGCCTGTATTTTCATTGGTCCTTATCTTGATCAGATAAGCTGTATCTCTGTGTGTTAACACATGTGTATACATTGAACAGCAGTATATCAAGTGGCTGTAAAAGCAGGATAATTAATCATTGCCAATCATCAAAAGAATAGACTAATTCATTTATGAGGATGTAACATTATATCAAAAGCATAATATCATTTACAGTTTGTTGTACTTACGAAATGACTTTTAATGCCTATTATCTGGTGCTGTTGTTTGAGGTGTTCAATAACCAAAAAATAAATAGCTTATATAATTTATAAATAGGACCTATTTTCAATGATATATCTTGTTATATTAATTATAAATAAAATGATAGAATTCTAATTAACATCCTTTTTATATACAAAATGAAAACATTGACATAAATTTTAATTAGTTGGATTCCTTGTTTCATTTCAATTAATTTGGATACCTAGTATAATCCAAACAAATCTTAAGATTTTCAATGTAATCTTTGCTGCAATTTAAATAAAAAAAATCTTACTAGGAAAACTTTGCATTATCTTAAAAAATTCTAAGGAATTCTATGGAATGGGAAAAACATTGGAATTGTTTTTTCAGGAGAAGTTTTAATTATTATTTTAAGTGGTCTCTGTTTATAGATTGTCTCTCTTAAAGCTGATTATGTATGATAAAGAATATTATGCATTTGCAAGTGCTCAGTAGCCATTTACTTACTGACAAACCTTTGCAATCGTCAGAAGTGTAATTATGTAGATGAAGAACATAGTGAATGGTAGATGTAGCTCTGAATTCAAAACAGCAGCAGCAGTATTTAGCCAATATCAATGAAATATGAAACTAATTTGTTTATGCTAGATTTTGTGAAACAAGTCGTCCAAACCTACAAATGTATTGAAATATGAACAAAACTTCTTGTTTTTGAAAGCAAGTGTAATGAAATACAAACAAAATATGTAAGTGTTGATTCTAAGTGGAATGAAATACAAACAAATGGCAACATTTAAGAATATTATAAGTCCAATCCAATGCTAATAAAAGGTAAATTTCAAATTATAAGGGTATTGAAACATTAATAAAAGGCAGTATCTGAAACAAAAGGTAAACAAAATGTATTACTCACAAAATCCTTAATAGTCTTTTGTTAGTATTTTGTTAAATGAAAGGCTTATAAAAGGTTTTAACAAAACATAGAAGTACCTTTTGCTAGCCCTTTGTTTGCCTTTTATTGACCTTTTATTTAATTTCTTTTTCGTATGGGGGCGTTTAAGAGGTGATTTGATTGAAACCTATAAGTTTTTGACTGGTAAATACAATTCTTATCCTGACAAGTTTTTCAAGTTATCAGATATTTCATCTACCAGAGGACATTCACTCAAGCTCTATAAACCAACTCTTAAGAAAGGACTCCTTCCTCGGAAATTGTTTTTCTCCATCAGAATAGTAAATGCATAAAATGGATTGCCCGAAAGGGTTGTAAGTGCTCAGACAGTTGAAACATTCAAAAAAAGATTAGACCACCACTGGAATGTAACTAAAAGACATGGGACACAAGAGGCTTTCCTGTGACGAAGTTTGTAAAGCCCTTTCCTTTTTATTGAACAACATTTACATCAGGTTTGGGAATGCAGTTTTTAGACAAGTAGTTGGTATTCCCATGGGAACAAATTGTGCACCCCTTGTCGCAGATTTGTTTTTATATTGTTATGAAAGAGACTTTATGTTGAGCCTTTCTCCAGATACGCAGGCAAATATTATAACTGCATTTAATAATACATCACGCTATCTGGATGATATTCTTAATATGGATAATCCGTTATTTGGTCAATTGGTGAGTACTATTTATCCTAGGGAGCTTCAGTTAATTAAAACTAACAATTCGGATACTGATGCTTCGTTTTTAGATTTACATCTCTCTATTTATGACAATATTATACATACCAAAATTTATGACAAGAGGGATGATTTTAACTTTAGTATTGTAAATTTTCCCCATTTGGATGGGGATGTACCTCAGGTTACATCTTATGGGGTATATATTTCTCAATTAATTCGGTTTGCCAGAGCGTGTAGTCATGTCAAGCATTTCAATGAACATAATCTATATATTACAAGTAAACTTCTTCAGCAAGGCTACCGTTATTACAAATTGCGTAAATATTTTGCTAAATTTTACTATCGTAATTCCGATTTAGTTTTAAAATTCAATAGTAATTTAAAGACACTTCTGCGAGAAGGTATTTCTAAACCCGTTTTTTATGGGGATGTGGTTTACAAACTTCGTAAGATCTTGGGTCATGGTAATTTTCCAAATGTATTTGGTAAAATTATAAAACGTTTTATTAAAAGAGGTTACGACCCAACTGTTTCGAGACATACCGCATGTTTAGTGTTCAACCCGTTTACAGTTGGACACTACGCTTCCCTCTTTGATTGTGTCTGACGGAAGAGGGGGAGGACTCTATGATAAGCAGTTTTTAAATCCTACCAGGACTGAACTGTTTTGATATCTGTCTTCTGGCCTGTTTCGTCGGGCCCTTAAGGGTGTTTCTCTTGTTGCTCTGTTTTCTGAAAAGGCATTGAGTACACACGTTTTTGGTTCTAAAGGTTTGCTTTTTATATATTTATACACGAGCATTTTTGTGTTTTACATGCCATGCCTTTTTGTTTCCATTACGTGTGTTAGAGATTCACCTGGAGGGGATTACTTTTATTTACACTGTCCCGTGTCTTTGGAACATGGTGGGGGTAAGAGTGAAGTTGGGTGCGCACCATAAACCGGTTTAAGCTCCCTAGTGGTGTTTTTGCCACTGACCGTTCCAAGGCGGTGCCCAACTGTGTTCCTTTGTTTGTTCGTTTTGTCCTCGTGAGTTGGCTTTGTGTGTGTGTGTGTGTGTGTGTGTGTGTGTGTGTGTGTGTGTGTGTGTGTGTTTGTGGTGTGCACGTCTGCGTGCTGTAGGAGGCTGCGATTTTGGTACGTGGCATTCCCTGTTTGATATTTGTCTTTGTTTTTTTGCCTAAACCCTTAAAACGCTTTGCCTAAACCTTAAACTCCCATCAAAACTGTAAATGTAAATGTAAATGTAAATAATATTTTGTTATTCTCACATTCAAATTATATAATTGTGTTTTTGTATCAGTGCACAAATACATTTAAAAGAATACACAGATGTATAGAAAGTTCTGGGTCCTCTCCTTAATCTACATCAATGATTTTGCTGACTATATACAACACAGTACATTAAGACTCTTTGCGGATGATAGCATAATTTATAAAGAAATTAAAACCTTAAATGACTCTAAACTTCTTCAGTCTGATTTGGAAGCTGTTGGTAAATGGGAACAGGATTGGTTGACGCATTTCCATCCTGATAAATGTAACATCCTTAGTATTACACAGAAAAAGAATCCCATCCAATTTAATTATAAACTACATCATCATACTTTAAAAAAAAGTTCAGTCATCAAAGTATCTAGGCATAACTCTTCAAAACAACTTGAAATGGGATAAGCACATAAACTCAATAACTAACAAAGCAAATCATTCCCTTGGCTTCTTGCGTAGAAATTTAAAAATTAACTCTTCTAAAGTGAAAGAACATACATATAAAGCTACAGTAAGACCAAAGTTGGAATATTCATGTACTATTTGGGACCCACACACTAAAAGCCAGATAGATCAGATTGAAAAAGTTCAGAGAAGGGCGGCTAGATTTGTTACAAATAGATATCATAATACAAGCTCCGTTTCTGATATGGTAACATATTTGAATTGGCCATCATTAGAGATAAGAACAACCAGAGCCCGCCTAATAATGTTTTTTAAAATTGTCCACCAATGATGTAGTAGCCATATATTCGGAAAAGAATTTACTAATACCAGCTGATCCAAGAACACGGCATGGACATGGTAACATACACAGCTTCAGACACATTGGCACATCCAAAGATTCTTATAAGTATTCATTTTTCCCTAAAAAGTAGGTCAGTGGAGTATTTAATTTTTATTTCGACCATTTGACGCATTAGAGGCCTCGACCAACTGTCGCAGTAGGCCTAATGTCATAATCGGCAAACTGTCGTATTCGACCAAATGTCTTTCGACGAGTTGTCGTGCACCGGTTGCCATCTGTCGCACACACAGCAGCCACAGCTGACTGCTTCATATATCTTGTCACTGTGCCTGTCCTAATCTCTACCCCCAATCTTTAAATACTGACCAATGTATAAAGTTTTATTAATGTAAAATTTAGAAAGTTTTAATGTTTTGGCACATATACAAATCTGTTGTAAAAACACCATCAATTTTTTATTCAGTGCCTACACATAATCTTCAGAGTTATGAAGGAGTGTAGTTATTTGAAGAAGAAGAAGAAGAAGAAGATTATATGACTAATTCATGCAAAATATTTAATTTTAAAGGCCTACACGCGAAAAGTGCCCTGTCCGCAACTCAGTGCTCCTGGACCAGTCCTCTTTCAACTTGAGGAAATCACTGCTCTATGGTCGGTCTAGAAATATCCATATATATTTGATAGTTTAAGTTGATAAGTCTTTTTATTTACTATTTTGGATCAGAGAGGATCGTGAGAAGATATCTGGTTATGAAGAAGATGTAATTCCAAATTACCAACCAAATAACCTGAATTAAGTTTAGAGTATCGAGAGATACCTTTTCAAAATTTTAGGCTAAATCATTAATTCTAACATGGCTTGATTTGTTTGTCACTTCAACAAAAAAAAAGAAGTCATGCTCTGTATGTTCTGCTATAAACAACGGCGGAAGCACGGACCTATGAGAGAACATTATGAAATCATGTGTGATGTCAAATAGCCCCATGACGTCTGGCTCGTTACTACGCGGATAAATTAAGTCAAGCATATCTTTAATCATCACGTTTTAATGAGCATATTATAACGAGAATAAACAATGCATTTTTGTGTTTTATCACCTGATATACCACGGTTTATCGTTCAGATGCTTGGATATCTAACCATTTGGGCTAACATCCTCGTGGTTCAGTTCCTGCGCATTTGAACTCTGAACTGTGATCAATCAGACCACAAACAACACAAATACATTGGTTATCTTATAAATTAACTTTGACAGACAGCCTAGTTTTGGGGTTAAATATAGAATGCTCTTTTGAAGAAGCATCTTCAATAAACATTGTCAAGCTATAGTTGAAGTAGCAACTATTCTCAAATAAAAATGAAATACTGGTCTGTGGGTCATTAACTTGTGAGGATCCTAACTAAATTTTGATAGTAAGATTTCTGTGAAAACACATTTTGCCTTCAAAGCTTTAAACTAAAAAGTTTATTCTTTTGCAGCGCTGATAATGTACATAGAGGCATAATTGTTAAATATAACTACAAAATAAAATATTGCTGGAAAAAATCCTACCGCGTTTTTAGTATGCTACAATCCGACCGTGCAAAATGAAGATATTTTTAAGATACATACATGACACTATATGACTATTCACGGATTAAACAATCACACCCATACAAGTCTAAAAACCAACAACTTTTGTCGTTACTTCAATAATTTGTGGGACGGCAGTTGCAGTCTCTGCTCCAACGGCCATAACTGATGTTGTCATTTAAACTCTACCTAACTGAAGTTTCCCAAATGTTGTTTCATCAACCTCTACATTTTAACTTAGCTCTGATGACTGCCATCAACTGCATCAACTTTTGCCATGAAACCAGCTCTACTTGAAATGTGTGGGCAAACTTATTCGACGCCGCCAGGAGGCGGTGTCGATTATATGGGATACACTTTTATTTTGGACCATGTAAAGATGGTAATGAAAAGTTTCGGAATGATAAACTGAACACAGTGAATAGTTTGTAAAAGGATCCTCGATATTGCACGATAGATTTTAGTGAATAAACAAAAAAAATGGAAAAAAAACCCAAAAACATAAGAAATGTTTGTAATGCAACTTATTATGTGATATAAAACAATGTTATCTGTCTGTCCTCTCCTTACACTTTGCATAAAATTCCTTGAAAAAACGTATTAACAAATTAAATAAAGGAATCAATAAGCACATATATGTTTAAATGAACGTAGGAAGTGCCGCTGTTAACTTAAATTATTGCTAATCTTTTGTCTTATTTTCTTTGTTGATAGGTACAGTGATGTAATTTCAGAATGCGCACATTTTTGCAGATTCCTTTTACAGTTGTATATTTATATAATTGTTATGGTGTAGCGTAGCACTTGGTCTGTGTACCTGAAGCTTGTCTTGAACACAACACATTACAACAGTTCTAACATTTATTTTCTACGAAGAGCAATGTACAGTAACTTATAAATGTTCAGTCTAATTTCATGAATTTAATCAATTTCACTAAGTCTTTTAAAACAGTTCTGTTTACTGATCTATTTAACAACATTTCTTAATTATAAATATATTTCAAACTAGCTCTTAACAAAGCTTATTAAGTTTCAGCTCATGAGAGCGGGAACAAGTCCCTAAGCCCGCTACTTGGGCAGTCTCTCCAATCACAGAGTATATTGAGTGTATAAAGTGTTATACAGGAAAACACAGCAGACACGTTATTTCACTTCCTGTCCACCTAGTAATTAAACTTGGATATTAACGAATGTTTTACACCCCGAAGCTACTGCAAAGTTGACAAGTATCGTCTGATTTTTGAAATGTACAGTTAAAATCTACATTATCCGAAAGAAATACCAAAATAGAAAATTATAAACATAGGTATTACATTACAAATTCCTTCATTTCTTCACGAAAAAAAAACAATAAAAAAAGGTTGAAATGTCTGAATGAACTAAATAAACAGTAAAATTATAGAAGTCTCAAAGATCCAACTAATATGGACTAGCTATAACGTTGTATATTCGGGAATTGAATAATGTGTCAATATAACAGGGTACGCCAATCAAGGAGACAAGAGATGTTCCTTTAATTGTTCGTTCCCTTGCATACATCAATGAAATCAAATAAACAGGAATCCCTACTTGTTTAGGTTTCAGAAATTAAATCATATGATAGATTAACATAGCTTAAACATACAAATAAGTTATAACTTGAACACAGAATTCATTATAAAAGTAACACAGTAAACATCATTTCATATGTGTATGTAGCATTCATTATTCGATATAGTCCTATTCGCAGTCACACATTTGTACGTAATGAAAGTCATTTCCATTCTTCATATTTAGAATGTGCCACTTTGCGTAGGGATTCCATTCAATTTCTGTGTTTTCACGGATATTCTGAATCAATAGGTACAAATACATCACATTCATTGGTGTTCCCAGTTGGCTGGTGGGATTGACATCTACTGCGCATAACCATTGATTCGACCGTAGTTTAACGTTACACGACCATCGTATCAGCAGTTGGTAGTTCTCGATCCGTCAGCTTCTTAAGAATGTCCACTGCCATAAAAGTGCTTGTAGCGTAGCACTTGGTCTGTGTACCTGAAGCTTGTCTTGAACACAACACATTACAACAGTTCTAACATTTATTTTCTACGAAGAGCAATGTACAGTAACTTATAAATGTTCAGTCTAATTTCATGAATTTAATCAATTTCACTAAGTCTTTTAAAACAGTTCTGTTTACTGATCTATTTAACAACATTTCTTAATTATAAATATATTTCAAACTAGCTCTTAACAAAGCTTATTAAGTTTCAGCTCATGAGAGCGGGAACAAGTCCCTAAGCCCGCTACTTGGGCAGTCTCTCCAATCACAGAGTATATTGAGTGTATAAAGTGTTATACAGGAAAACACAGCAGACACATTATTTCACTTCCTGTCCACCTAGTAATTAAACTTGGATATTAACGAATGTTTTACACCCCGAAGCTACTGCAAAGTTGACAAGTATCGTCTGATTTTTGAAATGTACAGTTAAAATCTTAATTATCCGAAAGAAATACCAAAATAGAAAATTATAAACATAGGTATTACATTACAATGGTTACCTTAACTTTGAAGCATAGAGTTTCCAATTTGTGACCACATGTACAACTGGTCAGAATATTTCTAAATATTTTATAAACTCATCTTGATTCTAACCTTTGACTTTTTTTTGCTTATGTGTCATGTACTTATTGTTTACAGATATTCACTGTCAACTAAGGTGTGCAATAAAGGGCCATCATTTGGCTGAATTTCTCAGTGACAAGTTAATACTTCTTTAAAATGTAGTTAGATCGAAATATCAAAAGCCATGGGACCATAACTTATCAAAGCATCAGTGATTTTCAAATAGATTTCCTTATTGAATTTATATTTTCATTAATTTTATATGACTAGTCAGTTGCTCCGTTTGTATTATATCTTGTTACTTGTTTCTTTTTTTTCTTTTTTTTTTAACTTGTATAGATAGTTTGTTTTTGTATCTGTCCATTCCTGTCTAACTTAAAAAAAAAGATTTTCATTAAAACATTTTCTACACTTTGGCAGTGGGTTATTATGCTTGCTAAATTCCTTGTAATGTTAGATTTGAATCAAGTTTACCGTTGGTCCAAAAAAAAAGAATTCTATGATATTCCAAAAGTATATAAGAAAGATTCATGACATTTGCTTTGTGAATAGGGGAAATATAGAGATTATTCATGTTATATCATTCTTTTCTTGGACAAAATTTTTGGTTGTTTTGGCAACGGAAACTGTATAATCTGCATTCTCAAATATATAATGTAGGTGACTAAGGACCATGAAACTTCATCAGTGAATAGAAAACACTCATTACATTATATGATAATAAAAATAATGGTTTCTGTGAACCACAACTTTGAAATAATTATCTTTCAACATTTCCTCATTTCCCAACTAACTGCATTTCTGTGAAACTTCATACACATACTCCTGTATATAAGAACTTTTCACAGGTGCTGACCTTAGTTGATGAAATAAATGCTTTAATTTTATATGTAAAGGAACCACCTACTCGCAATGTCAATGTCATTGCAGGTAGAGGATTTGTATTGCATGGTAATACTTTCTATCGTGCTTATTTTTCATGCTTTTAACAGTTTATAACATCTATTGTATTATGTGCTAATGTTGATAATTTGTAACCAGTCAGACTAACTAAACTAATAATTAGGTGATTTCTCATATTGCAATAAATGTACTTCAGACACAACACTTGGCGGCGTCTTTGATGCTTGCATCAATGAATTTCCTTGTAATTTATCTGGAGGGCACCTGCTTTAAGCATATGGCATTAGTTCCATTGCCATTAATATGTATTTAATGATAGCTAAGTTTTACTGTGGCCTCCACTGATAATGTATTACAATTCATTTCACTAAGATATGGTCAGGCACGTGTCCAGGAGGGGGACCATAGATTTACTTGCGCAAACATGTTATAATATTTTATTTTTCTAAAGGTAAATACTTGAAAGATAACATTAGAAAATATTACATAATGATGGTAAATTAATTCGCCTCCATGAATGAAATGTCCGTATGAATGGAACTAACTCAACGTTGACCGCTTCGTTATAGATTATGACCTCGGTCTATAAGGAGCTAAGTAAACAAACGCTGGTTCCGAGAAACAATCGTCGATATGAATTATACTGCGCATTATTCTTCGACCTGACATAACGTGGAAAATAAGAAATATGAAATATCAATTAAAATGAACTTAAAGTGATATGAGTTATGTCAGGTCTTATATTTAGGGCTTAAGTTTTAAGAAACTATTCTTTCAGATCATTTGCTATAGGTACTAAGGGACGTAATCGCTGCGTGATTGCCACAGTGACGTGATAAGAAACAAATGACCACATTATACCTGTGTTTAGGCTAATTTTATACTAAATTCGTTTTAAACATTCTGACGAATACTGAAAGATATAATGTAAAAAGCGCCTTTTCACCAATTTGCATTAAGGGTGGGGGTGTAAATGTAGCGAGTTTTGTTTAAACACACGTTTTCAACTTTTTTCAGGTTATATTAAGATAGTGGACCCGTATTGGTAATGTTTAACAATTGCACTAACTTGATACAGTTCTGAAGTTAACATATTTCGCACCGTGATTCATCTTTAAATGACTTTTACCGTGTCGTTGTTGTTTGTTTGTTTGTTTTTTATTTGTTAATTTTGTATACGTTATGTCTTTTTTTCCTCCAGCTGAAACAGAGACAAATTTCAAAGTGATAGCCATTGTGCAAAACGATCACAGAGAATTCATTTTACCAAATATTTTTCTAAATGAAACCTCAAAATATTGCGTAACAATTATAAAACACAAAATAAAATTGGCGATAACAATTTTTCTGGGGAGCCTCGAGTAAAAGGATTTAATCGGAAAGAAATTAAGCTCCAACTTCTGAAAATTATGACCTTGATTTATGCATTCATAAAGAACCATAGGGCAGAAGGAAAACCTACCTATATACATTTATTCAAAACTTTGTAAAAATAAATGCAAAATCAAGAACTTTTACAAATGTAATTAAGTATTTTTCAAACATGTCTAAACATTCACCCTTCAGGTCAAATTCATTTGAAACAGCAGGAAATGACTAAGAAATGGCTAACCAAATAAAACATTTCCGCTTTTGTACGACAGATCAATGATAATATGTCTTAAAAAACAACAGTTTATCTTACTCGAAAAAAGAAAAATAATGAACAAAGTTTGGTCCTAGTAGGGTTTGAACCTACGCCCTCCTGAAAAAGTAGTTAAAGTAATCTCATGGTTAGACTGGCATCAGTCGTTAGAGTCATAAAATGTAAAGCACTGGCCATAAAATCAATCCTCTCTGATACCACTTTCTGAAAAAAATTTACAATATCTCTTACCTCTGTCTCTAACGACTGGACAAATGCGATTTTGAACCGGACAGATTTCATACCCGCTAGTAATCACCATCTCATTACCATCATTGCAAACCTGTTCATGATGTAATGTAACCTTTCAATAAGCAGTGCTTTGCTTTTATGACTTGGTGAGTATAATAGAGAGAGAAATCAATTTTCACTAATTGTAAAAGATCCCAGGAAGTATAAATAAATTACAATTTAAATTTGAAAATGTATATATCAAAATACTGTCAAGTTAATTCTCTGGAAACTGAAAAAAAAAACATCTTTAAAAAAAGAAAACATTTCTTTTTCAAGATACCTTCAAATTATTTTTATGAATGAATTAAATACATTTTATTCAATATATCTCCAAAGTTTGTTTTTTTACTCATGTCAGAGGGTAGATTAATCTCTGCAATAAATCACAAAATTATTTTCCTATCTACAGTCCCCATGCAGATTCTTCATGTTAATCAGACTACTTTTCCTAATATAAACCGAGATTTGTTACGCATACACCTTTTCTTGCTAAATTTCTATAATGAACATATCCATCATTCAATTTAGACGGAACCATTTACTGTTAAAAGGGGTGCTTACCAAAAACGATACTGACTGAATGGCAAACAGTGCAGATCATGATCAGACTGCACGGATGTGCAGGCTGATCATAATCTACACTGGTTGCAAAGGAAGAATCAGTTGTGTCCAGTATGATAAGGGTTAACTGGATTCGTGATTTGGTAAAATGTTTCTGTGTAAAAATAATCACGTCTGCAGTATTTGATAAGTAGTATTTTTATGAAATTAAGTTCAACTATTGACAGAAATAAATGAAAATTAAGCGGTCAAAAAATCTAATGCAAGAAATATTTATATTGTAAATACACATGGTTTTAAGTTGTAATCATTTCTTAAAGTCAAACTAACTAGCGATTTCTAAAGCAATTTTAATGAAATTTTTTTGAAAACATAAGCTCCTGTCATATTTTCTACAATAATGTAAACAATTAAAAAAAAAAACAAAAAAAAAAAACCATTTCAAAATATGTGAATGTTAAAATAAAGTTCAGCAGGAGCTATTCAGCAACTATAAATGCCTAACCAATTACTTCTGCAGAAAAAGGCTTTACTTTCTTTCAATTCGAAGAGAAAAATCAAACATCTGGTACAGGTCATTTGAAATAGTTCATTCAATTAATCTTGTTGCCGGTCAGTTTGGTGTGGCTATTGACAAGTGCTACTAATGGCTCTTCATGATGTTATATAACCTCAAAATCGCATTTTATAAGTCTGTTGAGATGAGCCTAGAGAGAAAATGTTTTTTTCTGAGAAAATATCAGTGTCAGTATGAAGAAATTAATATTATTACAGATTATTTGATCTCAACAGACTTTGTAAGTCTATCTCATGGTAGGAATTGAATAATCTTCAAAAATACATTATAACGGGTACGTCAATTTTTCTAACCATCGTATTAAGGAAGCAACATGACTAGGCAATATTCATTAACAGTCCGGTCTATAGCGGGGTTCGAGCCCAAAATTTCCCTCATACCGACAAGAAAATCGCCCCAATTGATCAATGTTCATACATTCACACATAATGTGTGTGTTGGGTGGGGGATTGCATATCGAAATATAGATGTTGTGTTTGTTACCTTTATATTTTATCTGATATTATGTCCCTCAATGTTTATTATCGCTTCGTAAGAAACATTTATAAACGGTTATGACACGCCAATTGTCCAATAATAACGTTAACCCAGGTTTACGGTAAAAAAGTAGAATTAACAATTACAGGTAAACAAGGGTTTTCGAACGTAAAACCAGGTTTTTCTAATACTTACCCATATTTTCGGGCGAAAACACGCCCGTAAACCCAGGTTTCAACTAGGTTTTTCAATTGAACTTTGAATTTCGGCCGTAATTTTAAGTTCACGAGCGTGAACCTATGTTTACGGGAGTAAACCAGGGCTCTCGGGTGTAAACCATAGCTTACGAACGTGAACATATGTTAACGATCGAGAACTTAGGTTTACGACCGTGAACATGGGTTTACAATCGTAAACATAGGTTAACGCTGGTGAACAAAGGATAATGACCAAAAAATATAACGGGCTTAAACTATAGTTTACTCTCTTGGACCCATGTTTACATCCGATAAACTAGGTTTCTCGACTGAACTTTAACTTGGATGCACAAGTTAATCAAGATCACAACAAGCTCGCCTTAGTTTAATTTGGAAAACCCATAATATCTAAGATTTTGCAAACATCTTTCCCGCACAGTTTTCATTCAGTATTTTGTGGTAGCCAGCCTTTCTGTACTTTCAGTACTTTGATTTACTCTTTGGAAGTGTTATAAAATGATCATGACATTGTTGGTTTTTAAGTAAATCTTAAAATGAATCTGAAAATTGAAACATTATGATGGTTGTATTTTGATTTTACATTAAGGCACATTCCCCAAATTTATTAAATTGATAGATATTTATCCTTTCTTTTAATTTTACAAAAATAATGAATTTGAAACTACTGTATCAATTTTACTCTTTTGGGTCCAATAACCTTACTTAAAATCTCTCATAATTTTAAAAGTAGTTTCTCAGTAAATTTTACAAAACGCATCTAAAACTCGCTACTTATGAAGGGTTTTATACATAAAAGTATGTGCTGTGATGTTATAGTTTGTACAGTTAAGAGTTCATTGTCATTTGAAATCTATGATGTAAATAGTAATTGTCATAATACTTTGTTTTGTTGGAAATCTAAAAACATTTGGCCATTTTGCAAATAAATAAATCATCTTAAAACTTCAACAATTTTTTTTTTCATTATATTTGCTTAGAACACAAGAAATGCAGAAAAAGTTAAAAAAATATTTTTGTGTTTTTATTTATTTTATCATAAATATTTATTTGTGAACTTATAAAAGGGACCAATTCAATAACATTTTCCAGAAATAAAAGCCTCTACGATCCGTATTTTCAGTGACTTACTTTCCAGCTCTCCAGCTAGCTAACGATCCTTTAATAATGTATTCATCTTTTATTATGTTTAGCCGCAGCTAATAAAACAGATTTGAAAATGGCAGTTTTCAGAGGCTATTTTCAGAGTTTTTGGAAACCAGAATAACTTCCAGCAAGCATTATAACCGTGACCAAGAGGTGTCATTATATGTCGAAGGAGTATACAATTGAATCAACCACAGCTAATCCCCCATGATTTCATGTTTGAAAGGATTAAATTTGCAGAGAAAGCACAAAGATAAGCTGTTTTCTGCTAATAATGTACAGGTATTAGATTATCAACATGATTGACATGGTTAATGTCTGAATCATTTTGAGTAAATACTACTAAGGGTCGATTTGGCTCGAGTGTGAAATACATCATTTTTTACAATAAAAGAATGTTACTCTCTTATGTATGACGTACCGTGAGGGTCGAAAATGCCGATTTAGCTTTAAGACAATTCGGAATTAGTATGACCCTGAATTAAGATAAATCTATTTAGCTTTAAGACAATTCGATTTAGTATGACCCAGGGTCGGACATATTCCAACTAGTATGACCCTGGTTAGAAATTAGCTTAAAGCTATTTCATTTAGTACGACCCAGGGTAGGACATATTCCAGTTAGTATGACCCAGGTTCGGAATTAGCTTAAAGCTATTTTCATATTTAGTACGACCCAGGGTCAGACAGATCGGAATATGTCCGACCCAGGGTCATACTAATTGTAAATTTGTCCGACCCAGGGTCATACTAACTGTAACTATGTCCGACCCAGGGTCGTACTAAAGATAACTGCCCTAATTGAGGGTCATACTATTTCGGAATTAACTTAAGGATGTTGGATACATTTCAGGCCAATTTGTTCTACAATTAAGAATTTTTTCATACTTTGCATGTTTGAAGATCTTTAGTATCTATTTCATATAAAAGCAAAAAAACGGTAGGTCACCGAACTCCTTTTCATTATATC
>NW_026462130.1:0-65238 GCF_021730395.1 Mercenaria mercenaria | reverse complement strand
TATAAACTTTAAGATAAATCAGCAGTCTTTAATAGACTAGCTGAATGCCCTTAATAGACTAGCTTAATGTCTATGCTTTCTTAACTTAAATACCTACAATAATTTATGATAACATATTAGAGTGTATATTATGCAATACCGAAACTATGTATTATGTAATATTATGCTTTAAAAATCCAACATTACAACAATATTGATAAGGTCAAAGAATGATTGCAGGCATATTATCCAAACTGACAGCAATATTGGGTCCTATCGTTATTTTTTCAATACACATATAAAACAATATTTAAAGGTACGCTGCTCTTAAGCTTGATATTTGATGACAACTGAATAATATTGCAGTGTTTAGTATCTGATTGAATTGCATACATTTACATTTGACACTCAATTGACCTTGACTTTGATGATATAGAGGACACATAAATACACGTATAAAATACGCTTAACTGAAATTAAGACTTAATCAAGTTTACTCATAATGGTGGAATTACTGAAATTTGATATGTAAATTTGCTAATTTTCCAAATATGGCGACCATATTTGATGTCGTATTTATTCTTGGCCAGAATAATAATAAAAATCTTTAAAGGTAATGAAGTAATAAATATTGATTGCAGCTTCATATGGCATATGATAACAGATTTTATTACAGTGTCTAGAAAATAAGAATGAAAATCTAGTGAAATAGGCATATTTTCCAAACAATTTCACCTAGAATTACCTTGACCTTGTTATTTACAATTTTTATATTAATGAATCAAATTTAGTGATTACTGCTGTAATGATATGAACGTTATAGAAAAATGTGTAAATTTGCCGGCCATCTTGGACACCATCTTGGATTTCTGTCGACTCGCACAGGTTTTGGTCGAATGAAGTTCCATTTCATACAGGCTGTAACAAATATTCTGATATATAAGAGTCACTGTTGACTGTCACAGACGGGCTGGGTGCCGGAAACCTCTGCTAATTTGTTAAATGATACGTATGTTTGTTTAAGCATGTATTTACTCACTTAATTACTAGTTTATTATTTCATATCATTCTAATGTGTTACATTTCCCGTCATTTAGAATGTGTATGTATAGTGACCAGTGTCTATCTGAAGTGTAATAAGTTTGGCAGATGTGTCTATCTTAATTTAATCTTGTTACGATCCTTAGGCATATTCAATTTTATACAATATTTTTGACCGAAGAGTATATACTTTTTAAGGGGACTATAACAAATCAAATTACCTTTTTGCAGACCAATTGGAACAATTGTGATGCTGGCTTTCATGTCAATTACGATTGTTGTTTTGCTGAACATTCTTATTGCGCAAATTAGTAACACCTACGAAAACGTTCAAGTTGAAGCCTGGAAATCTTTTGTAGTGAACAGGGCTTCGATCATTACGCGTTTGGAGAGAAATAGGTCGCACTACCCATTTTGCAGGAATTTCTTCAAGGTAATGTATATCCAATATACTGTTTTTGTAGTTCTAGATATCTCCTAACGCATACGTTTCGGAACATAGTATGAACTTTTACATCGACTGAAGTTTTCAGTTAGTTTCATTATTTAAAAATGGCATTTGATACAATTCATATATTGAAAACTCGAGAATTATTAAGAGCATTTTGGTAAAACTTCTTACAATAACGGAATAATTAAGAGAATTTGCAATTCACAAGAACAACTACTTTTCGAATAATCTTCCTTGTTTAAATTTCCTTATATTTTAAAAGTAATTCATTTAAATGAAAAACAGTTAGGCAATACTGTGTATAAATCATAACTCATGCATACATATTAAAAAATGTAGTTATTTGATACATACAATTATTTTAGCTCACCTGAGCACAATGTGCTCAAGGGAAGCTTTTGTGATCGCCCTGTGTCCGTCGTCCGTCGTCGTCCGTCAGTCGTCCGTCCGTCATCCGTCGTCTAAAATTTGACTGTTAACACTTTAGAGGTCACCATTTTGGCCCAATCTTAATAAATTAAACTTATTCAGAATATTACCCTGAATAAAATCTTGGGCGAGTTCGATATTGGGTTATCTGGTGTCAAAAACTTGGTCACCAGGTCAAGTCAAAGGAAAAGCTTGTTAACACTCTAGAGATCACAATTTTGGCCTAATCTTAATGAAACTTGTTAAGATATTTGGTCATCTGGGGTCAAAAACTAGGTCACCAGGTCAAATCAAAGGAAAAGCTTGTTGACACTGTAGAGGCCACTTTTATGACTGTATCTGCATGAAACTTGGTCAGAATGTTAATCTTGATGATTTTAAGGTCATGTTTGCATTTGGGTCATGTAGGGGTAATAACTAGGTCACCAGGTCAAATCAAAGGAAAAGCTAGTTATCTTAATGAAACTTGGTCAGAATGTTAATCTTGATAATCCATATGTCAAGTTAAAATATGGATCAGGTTGGGTTAAAAACAAGGTCACTAGGTCAAATCAAAGGAAACGCTTGTTTACACGCTAGAGGCCACATTTTTGACTGTATCTTCATGAAACTTAGTCAGAATGTTAATCTTGATGATCCTAGGTCAAGTTCGAATCTGGGTCATGTGGGCCAAAAACTAGGTATTTAATTGACATAAGAAAAATGCACTAGTCTAAATTAAATATGAACTTGTACTGGAGTTTTCAAAAAGACAGCAATTTCTTAAACATGATAGGAATAATACACGTTTTGTCGTGCATTAACATCGGCAGAGGCATAATGGCCGAAGTCCGAGTCTGCAGGGCAAGACATTCAACACAGTCTGAGTGCTTTGCAAATGTTAATGCACGACACAAAATGTGTATTTTTGCTATTCTTGCATGATAAAGAAGAGCTGCCCGTAAGACAGCGCGCTAGACTTTTCTCAGTGCTTGACTCTGAATTAGAGCTTTGCCAGTAAAAAAATCCAAGTAAGAAAGGGACATAACTCTGTCAAAATTCAATCAAAGTTATGAGAATTGTGTCTCCTGGTGTAGACTTTGATAGGAAATAACTATTTTGAGTTTCAAGTCTAAAGCTTTGAAAGTAACAGAGATATTTGACTTTATCAAAAACTTTAACCAATGGCGACGCCGACGCCGACGCCGACGCCAGAGCGAGTACAATAGCTCTACTTTTTCTTCGAAAAGCCGAGCTAAAAACGAGTTAAAGTGATATTTTCATATCGCCAAACTGTCTTTCCATGTAAAATCGACGTTTCGGAAGCCTTTTATTATACGCAGCGGTGACGTCATTTGAACATTGTGTTCAGTTTTCGATACCTTTACCTGAGCCATGACTATTTGTATTCACCGGCAGCATGTTTTAAAGTGTGTTCGTGAATCTTGGGATAATATTTTTTCTTTTCTGATCAATGCTATGATTTGACAAATTTATTTGGATATTGAAATTTACTGTACACGATTTAAAGCTGTGTGTAAGGCTTTCGAAAAACAGTTGAACAGTTGAACCTAGAATTTAACGGGTGACTATTTTTATTTTTGTTAAATGGAGCTATTATTATATTTCCCTCTCCAGCTGATGCGAAATATCGTAAACGTTCACAAGGCTTTCATCAAAGGTCCAAATTATGCATGACAGTATCATTTTAGAAAAATTGTAATGTCATCGTGAAATGCCAAGAATAGAAATGTTATTTTAGCAGGATCAGAAAGGAAATTTAGCTAGTATTAAAGCAGGTAATGAAAGGCAGGAACTCCTAAGGTTACAGAAAATGAGATTTTTATTTTATTTTCACAGCAAATTACATAGGTTATACATGTAAGTAACATTGTCGATATATCTCTGTTGATTTTGCCTTATTTATTCCGTTGATCAGACTGACATTATTTATTATCTTATATTTTATAACTGTCTGCTGTGTCCCTAAACATGCTATAAGTTGGAGCACTTTGACCGACATACGGAACTGTCTTATGTTATGTATACTCAGTTTTGAAATGTAGCCTCGTACGTCAATACAATGTTTCGCATAGTAAGATTAGATTTATTTAACATCTGTTATATAGCATACATACGTACCGATTTTCAACATTAGTTCCTTTGAACTTTAAAATAAACTATGTATAACATGTTTGTTTGTTAAAATGTAATGTTTACTAAGGTGATTGTGTCATCTGTTTCTGGTTTTGTCACTTTAGAAGGTTTATAATCAAAATTATCAAGCACTTCATCGGTGTTTATCTGACTTTGAGAAGAATGACTAATCTAATTGCGACCGTGCATTTCTTACTGCTTGTTACAAAGCGACTTTGGTTGATGGGATCAGGGCATGTTGTTATATTTTTGGTTCTTTGGGATCATGGCGTTCTTTCAACATATGTGGATTAGAGTTCCGCTTAAGTCGGCGCTAGGGGGCGTGAGAGGTGTTGCACATTTCATTACCTCTCAAGAACAGACTCAATCAAACCGAGTCTGCTATTATTCTTTTGTGTTGCATTCTTTGTTTCCAGAAGATCTTTTTACAGATTTTATTCACTAAACATTGCAAAAGGCGAGTATCACAATGTTTTTCGTGAAATTTCTACAAGCGAAATTCACACCTTCGTGTTATATGATTACTGGTTATCATATACATTTGTAAATATGGATAAATGTTTAGAAAATATATATGGTAGTGCAACGATTGCTTAAAATGACAGTTTTTTTTTTTAATTTTGTTATATTTATTTATAGTAAACCATTATCTAGATTACAATTCTTATCTGTTCACAAAACAAGTTCATTGTTTCAGACTCTTACAATACATGATGCCAGAAATATTATACTAAGACAATATACTGTTTCAACCTGTCTTATTAGCAATCTTGCGCTAAATACTGCTTCTCAAACCCGTGGGATGATACCATTTCTGATAAAATGAGACTGTAAAGTCTTAAAATAAGAACAAAACGCTAACATTTGTTATGATTTTTATTTCTTTCTTTTCTTTTTAAAGACATAAGGTTAGTCATAAGATGAGAAACATACAATCAATTTCGGTAGTAAAATTGAAACTTTATTTACTGCGAGTTTACGCAGTAAGCTCATACGTCTCAGACAATTTAGGTGATCATAACGTTTTATGGAAGTAAATAATTTGCTGTAATTTAAAACATTTAATTCATATATTTTAATACTTTGTTTCAATTTATACAAAACTACTGGAACCGAGATCAAACTAATTATCCGAAATTATCCTGGATTTTGTTTTTCTTCTGTTTTTACACGAGCCGTATATGATTTTATATTCTTCATCCGTGCAAGTTTATTCAACTCCGTTTATGCTTGCATAAACACCACGTTCTCATAAGTGCATTAACAAGGAAGAAACCGAGCATTGCATATACCGCAGGAATTCTCGAGCTCACGCGCTGTTAATGCACGATTTTGTTATGCTCGTACAAGGGCCCCACGACAAACAAAACAATTAAATGGGTGTTAATTGGTGGAAAAATATCGGTTTTAACTAACCGTATAATGAAATTTAAAAGAGTTTCATGTAACAACAATACAGCACAATACAATACTTAATAAGAAAAAGCAACAACTCTGTCATCAAAGACAGTGTTAAATGTGGATATCACAGTCTTTATTCTAAATATGTTCAAAATTGAACCACATTTGTAATCCGTGTGGAAAAAATCAGATTTTAAACATTTAAATAGTTCCAAGTTGTTGAATAGAACATGGGAAGAGATAAAAAGTCATTTTAGAGTCTTGTTTTCTAGATAAAATTATTTTGCGTTTGTGCTTGAGTTATTATATCACCTGAGCCAAAGACTCATGGTGAACTTTTATTACCGCTCGATGTTCGTCGTCCGTCGTCCGTCAACAATTTCTAAAAGAAATCTTCTTCAAAACCACGTGGCAGATTTATACCAAACTTCACAGGAATAATTTTGGGCCCCCCTTTCAAGATTGTTTAAATAATTGAATTTTATACAGAACTCTGGTTGCCATAGCAACCGAAAGGGAAAACTTTAAAAATACTTGTGTCCAAAACCAAAGGACCTATGGATTTGCTTTTTGATTTATAGCATCATCTAGTAGTCCTCTGCCAAGAGTGTTCAAATTATACCCCTAGGGTCAAATATGGCTCCGCCCTGGGGGTCACACGGTTTATATAGACTTCTTTAGGAAATAAAACTTAAAAAAAACACGTTCTTGTCCAAAACTACAGGACCTAGGATTTTGATATTTTGTATGTAACATTATCTAAAAGTTCTCTACCTAGGCTGTTAACATTAATCTCCTAGAGTCAAATATGGCCCCGCCATATGGGTCACATTGTTTATATAGACTTATATAGGGAAAAACTTACTTTGAAAATCTTCTTGTCCAAAATTACAGTACCTTGGGCTTTGATATTTGGTATGTAGCATCATTTAATGGGCCTCTACCAAGACTGTTCCAATTATATCACTGGGGTCAATGCTTTATATAGAGTTATATAGGAAAAAGCTTTGAAAATCTTCTTGTCCAAAACCACAGGGCCTTGGGTGTTGATATTTTGTATGTAGCATCACCTAATGGTCTTCTACCAAGACTGTTTAGATTATCCCCCTTGGGTCAAATATGGCTCAGCCTTTGGGGTCGCATGATTTATATAGACATATAATGAAAACTTTGAAAATCTTCTTGTACAAAACCACATAGCCTAAGACTTTAATATTTGGTATGTAGCATTGTGTAGTAGTCCTTTATCAAGATTGTTCAAATTATCTCCCTAGGGTTAAAATTGGCCCCGTCTTGGAGACACACGGTTTAAATAGTTTTGTATAGGGAAAAAAACTTGAAAAAAATTCTAGTCTTAATCCATAAGTCCCAGAGCTTAGATATTTAGTATGTTGCATGCTCCAGTGGTTCTCTACCAAAATTGTTCAAATCGTGACCCTGCTGTCAATATAGCCAACACCAAGGTGGTCCCTTGTTTTACATAGACTTATTTGTTTTTGAAGCAATGGCAAAGAAATTTGGACCACACGTAAAATGTTTGAGACAGATTTCAATACTTACCTTGAATAGTCTTAATCTTGACCTACTGAACTTTTTTTTCATTTTTAAAGTTACAACATTTGGACCACATGTATAATTTATGATATAGATTAGTTTAAACATATTTTATTTCAGTAATACATGAAACATTTACAGAACAATTAATTAAGGAATTGGACAGAAAGCTATATCAGCTTACAGTTGTCCTCTCCTTGATACAGATTCTAATACTAATCTAGAATAGTCTTGATCATGACCTACAGCAAATAGGTTTAGACCCCAGTACAATTAAAAAAAAAATTCATTAGGTATCCTAAATAATTTTTACCATGACCTATTCACCTACGTTTTTGTTTTTGAAGCATTAGGAAAGACATTTGTTCAAGCAATCAATTTGTTAAGTATTAAAGGCACCAGTACAGTGTGTAGGCAGTCCACAAGTTTCCTGTATAGTGAAAATAAAACTACCAGTAATATTAAGATTAAATAGATGTTGTTCAACAATTGGTAGTGTGAAATTATTCACACCAGGCACTGAAATGTCAAACTGGTTCAATGCATTACCAGAAATTGCTGGGTTTTTTTTACATTGCTGGTTTGTAGACTTGTTCACATACCGGCGCAGTTGTTGACTGATTTAACATGCGGAACCTATCAAGGCGATTTGTAGATTTTACTGTCGGCTCACTTAAAACGTGTGATAAAACTTCACTACGATGTCTTTTTGTTGTTTTATTGTTTTGTTTAGACGACTGTCTGTTAATGTAATGTCATTTTCATGTTTATTCAGCTTTATTTGCTTGGTGTCAACTCCAGTCTTATACATAACAAATATAGCCGTTGCCCTTACTGAATGGTGTGTGCGTGATTGGGATTGATTTGCACGTTTGAAAATCACACGTACTATCTAATCCATAAGGTCTTACATCGCTGTAATCTCATGCCCTACTGTTAGATCCTCCTAGCTATTTGTTTCACTTTTTAGTGTTTGGCATTGTTAAGAACTCTTTTCCTAAATCATCCGATTTTTACGGTAAATGAGCATTTTTTCTGGTCACGAAACCGTTCTGTTCTGAAAGCATACTTAAAACAAGAATGCCTGCAGAAGGCGTTCTGGTGTTGTCTAAATTTAGACAGATAAATATTTAAATTTTTCATACCATCCTGCTCAATTACTTGATAGTACAATGTATTTACATTCTGTTGACCATAGGATGTGTAATGTTTTGCACATTATTTTAAGCATTTTGTAATGTTGTCACAACTCTGTATAGGACATCGATTTATCTGTCTTGAGTGAGGAGGTGATGTAATTATCTAATAATTGATGGAAATTACATTTACTGTCTTCGGCGCCTATTTTTATGTTGAATTTCCTTGAAATTTCAACAAGCTATTTCTTGCTAATGATTTAAAAAAATGATCGTCTGATTTCGTTTCTGTTGCCGCTGAGAAATATGTTTTATGTAAATCTCAAAATGTCTTAAACTCAAAATCTAACAGAATTGTTTCATATTCGAATCGGAGCAATCGCAAAATTTACCACCCCTTCCCCATCCCACAGAAAAAAAAGATATATATTGATATTTGTAATTTTTGGCTTTTCAATATTTTGAATTTAGTTCAGATGAGCGTCATTCACTGCTTGAGGCTTAGCTCAACTCATAAAACGTGGATCATATTGTTTTATAATATTAGTGATATTTATGTCATCATGCTTGACTAAAAGTGTTTATAAATAAATTTAGATATCTATAAATAGCCTACAGGGACCATTTCATATTTTGTATGACGCTTTACGCTGTCTTATTCATAATTTGACAGTGGAAACGTTTTTGTGCAGATACATACGTATAAAATACGTCAATTAAATTACATTTGTATTAACGTCGTCGGCAAATAGCCCCGCAGAAGTTGGCTTCTAAATTCGGAACATTTGACAACGTTTGGCCCATTAAATCTGCCCGTTAAATTTAAATCCACTGTACATATGCGTATTGGCTTTTTTCTCCAGTTTTTTGTTAGAGCGTCGACATGTCAACATCATTGTTTTGTTTATTGTGGGGCCCCAGTACGCGCATAACTGAAAACGTGTGGTGTTCGTGACCCCGAGAATTCCTCCGATAATGAACGTTATCTTCTCGGCTAATTTACCCTCGAGAACACGTTTTTTATGCAAGAATTGTCATTGTTGGCCAACCTGAACGAATTACAAACTGTTACAGGTCAAACTGCTGGCCGGATTTCGACGAAACTTTACAAGATAGATCAGTAACAAGCCTAGTTGTGCATATCGCCGGCACGTTCCGCTTCGCTGCACAAAATGGCCACCAGAGCTTAAAATAGAAAACTCTTGTCCGGCTTTCACAGGTCAAACTGCTGGCCGTATTGACAAAACTTCACAGGAGTGATCAGTTCCAAGCCTAGTTGTGCATTATTATTATTATTATTTACCAGATTTTTATAGCGCTCTTTTCATCTATAAAATAAACGTTTAAAAGTGCTGTACAAACTACATATCACAGAATGATATGGACATACAATACAACACACACACACACACAAAAATAATAAATCAACAATAAAAGGTATTTAGCCCGAATCAGGTTTTACTCTACATTTTTATTGTTCTGAATATTTTTAAAGAACAGTTAACAATAGGAAATAATTTCCATTGCAAAGCTTATTTTCAGTGCAAAGTGAGTTTCAATAAATCTTGAAGAAAAAGTTTGTTTTCAATGATCGTTTGAAAGCATCCAAGATTTAGCGTCTCTAATGGTAGCCGGAAGAGCATTCCATAGCTTCGGTGCAGCTGATGAAAAACTACGATCACCGTACCTCACAGTTTTGCTTTTTGGAACAACTAGTTGTTTTGAGTTGTTCTTGGATCTCAAATTTCTTGCTGACTGATAGACTTCTAGCAAGTCTTTAACATAGGCCGGTGATTGGTCATGCAATGCTTTGTATGTGTGAACTAGAATCTTAAAGTCCACTCTATGAGAAACTGGTATCCAATGCAGTTCTTTTAATACTGGTGTATTGTGATCATAACGCGATATTCTCGTTATTATTCGAGCTGCAGTGTTCTGAAGACTTTGAAGTCTATTCAGCAAGACCTTCGGAACACCATACAAGAGCGCATTGCAATAATCAAGGCGTGAAGTGACGAGTGAATTTACTAGAGATTTTGTAGCATCTGTAGTAAGATATTTCCTGATGTGGCCTATTTGACGTAGCTGTCCGTACCCTGATCTACAAACTGAGTTTATATGTTTTTCTATGCTCATTTTGGAGTCTAGAAAAGCACCAAGATTCCTTACACATTTAGATGGTTTAATGTTCTCTTCTCCAATTTTCACAGTAACCGATTCAATATGTTTTTCGTTTCTTTGAGAGGTAAATACAATGACCAGTTTTATCGGCATTGATTTTCAACATGTTGCTGTTCATCCAAGATACGATTTCTAAGAGACAGTTTTCAACACAGCGTAAAGCATCCTTTTGAGAGACCGGATTTGTCAGTTTGAAAGATAAATTAAGCTGCCAATCGTCGGCGTAAAAATGATGATTTAGTCCATGTTTCTTGCATGTTGTACCAACTGGTTTAGTGTACATTGTGAAAAATTTTGGTCCGAGAACGGACCCCTGTGGGACACTGTATGTCATTTGCACCGGTTTTGACAATTCATTATCTATGGTCACTGTTTGGTAGCGGTCGCTCAGATATGAAGCTATCCATTCAAGTGGTTTCCCTGCGATACCAAAGTGGTCGTGGAGGCGGTGCAATAGTGTCTTGTGGTCGATGGTATCGAAAGCAGCCGAAAGGTCAAGCATCACTAACATTGTTACATCATTTTGGTCAAGGGAGTTGAGAATGTCATTTTGAACCTTCAGTAATGCAGTCTCAGTGAAGTGAAATTTTCTGTATGCAGACTGGTGTTCTTCGTGGAGACTGTTCAATGTCAAGTGGCTTTCCAAACGAGCATCGACTATCTTTTCAAGTATTTTAGACACGTACGGTAAATTAGATACAGGTCTGTAGTTCTTCAGAACATTTGCATCTAGATCTGACTTTTTAATGAGTGGTCTGATCATCGAACTTTTGAAGTATTTCGGTACATATGCTTTTTCCAAACAATAATTGATTATTTTAGTGATAAATGGTAGCAGTTCTTCTAAGCATTCTTTCAAAAGCCATGTTGGAAGTGGATCTAGCTCACAGGATTTACTTGCAGATTTTGAAATAACTTTTTTCACTTCATCCTGTGAGACTGGAGTGAATTCAACAATTTTATCTATTTGCGTGTTCGAAATTTCCTCGGTGGTAACACCGGTTTGTAATTCTGTTTCTGACCTAATTTTATTTCTTATTCCGTCAATTTTATCAATGAAAAAAACGCTGGAAGTTTGTGCTAGTTTTTTGGAAGAGGAAGACGTTGGCAGCATATCGCCGGCACGTTCCGCTTCGCTGCACAAAATGGCCGTCAGAGCTAAAATTAGAAACATCTTTTCCGGCTTTCATTGATCAAACTGCTGCTGGAGATATCGACGAAGTTTCACAGGCATGATCAGTACCAAGCTTAGTTGTGCATATTGCTGGTACCTTTCGCTTCACTGCACTAAATGACGACCGGAGCTAAAAATAGAAAAATATTGTCCGGCTTAGTCACGTCAAACTGTTGGACAGATTTCGACGAAACGTCACAGGAGTGATCAGTAACAAACCTAGTTGTGCATATCGCCGACACGTTTCGCTTCGTTGCATAAAATGTCCGCCAGTTGACTTTCGCCCTGCTTACCAACAATCATGCCCCTCAACCATCCTTAAAATACATAGGGGGAAACATATGTTTTTGTGACAAAGACACCTAGTTATACCGCAAGTAAACTCTCAATGTATAATTTTCATAGACCACCAGGGATGTATTTAAAATACAACATTATAAACAAAATCAAGGTAGCGTAATTGTTTGGAATATCAACAAGCACAGACACAGACAAGTGGTCCAATAAATTATTTATCCGTCGGCTGTTCCGTTTCCAAAACCCCGTAGCGACTTATAAGCGTTTCGTGAATTGATCAAGCGGCAGAGTAGAAAATATTGATAGAATACGTTCCACTAGAATGTTCTATCATTGTTTGAAACAAATACAAGTGATGATGCCGGTGTAACGTTGTAAACTGACCCCATAAAATAATGACCCCCGGTCATTATTTTATATAGAATAATGATAATGACCACTTTTCTATAAAATACTGACATCCCTTATAAAATAATGACCCCCCCCCCCCACACACACACTGATTTGATCCATAAAATATTGACCCCCACCTAAACTATTACTTACATACTTTATATCAATTTAAGTCATTGTCGTGTTTCTATTGCTTATATTTGTTGTTGTTGTTGTTTCTGCTGCTGCTGCTGTTGCTGCGTCAACAGCTGACATAACAGCAGTATAACTTAGAAGCCCCGCTAAGTCGCTAAGAAATAAACGTACATCTATTGAAAAATGAAATTTAAAAGGGTTTTTAATAGACCTTTCTAACGTAAACGTAATTACGAAACGGAATACTGAATCAGTAAAATTTTAGGCTATTTTGTGGTCTAGGGGAGACAATTTCATCCAATAGTAATGCAATAGTATCTCCCTTAGACCATTATTTGCAAATAACATTTACGGATTCAGTAATCCGTTTCCGATTTACGTTTACGTTAGAAATGTCTATTTGAATTATCATTAATGTACTTATTAATAAAGAGAATTTTATGTAAATGAATATACCTAGCAGCTTCTTTTGAGATTGTTTTGAAAGGTTATTTATGTCTTCCATGGTAAGAAATAGTCATGTTCGATACCTCTTGATTGAATGTTTATCGATATTATACTTTTCTTATATATTGCTGTTAAAGCTCAGGCCTTTAAGCTTGTACTCTCCTGCTTTTTTTTTATATAAATGGATTCATCTCAGTAAGTATTTATAAGACTCATTTGAAATTTCATTATTGTCATAAGTTGGACTGAGACTATCGGTGTAGATTATATCGACTGATTTTATGTCAAATTACCTCCCTTTGGTTCAAATTGAAATGGGTGTATCTCAGTAACCAATGAAGATACTGATTTGAAATGTCATTAATGCCATTAGATGGACTGAACTGATGACAAATTACCTCTCTTCATTTCTTGTAAATGAATATACCTCAGTAGCATCTAATGAGACTGGTTTTAAGTGTTATTTAGGTCTTTCAGGGTAAGAAATAGTTATGCCAGTACAAAAATGCAGCATTTGAATCAAGGACCCTCAAACTTGATATGGAGATTGGCCCTGATTTGTATGTGACTCATAGATCAAAAGGAACATTAAGAAGATTTTTTTATCCTGATGATATTTAATGTGTATGCCCATGTGATCTATGCCAAATCTTGATGTTATCATTAAGAGCTATGGTACTCGGGTGAGCGATATAGGGCCATCTTGGCCCTCTTGTCTGCTGTAACAATTATACTAAGAAAAACACATTTTAATGCTAAAAAGAAATTTTTAAATTCTCGAAATATCGCAGGTTCAGCAGCTTTAAGCTTTAAGTTACCTGATAATTGTGTCTTACAGAGGACAGTGTCATTAATAGGCAGTCCCAGACATGACCCTGCAAGCGACGTTAACCGATGGGTCACAATATCTTGTATAGATTGCTATTAAAATTACAACATTTATAAATCCCGCAAGGTCACTGCTTTATTGGCTTCCGACCAGGACCCGTATCCATAATTATACCCAAGTAAAAAAATATCCTACGTAAGGCTTTATTTACAAATAATTCTTATTATTTTCCTATTTCTAGCATATTCTTTCTTATCTTTGCACTTAAAGTAAACTACTAAGTCTAAAAAATTCTTGAAAACATAAAGATTATCGGTAGAATCTTAGCTTATATCCAACTTTTTTAAAGTTAGGAATGATTGTGGACACGGTCCCTCGACAAGGACGTGTTTATGGTTTGAAGAGGCTTTAAGTTTGATGTAAAAAATGCTATTTGTGGGTTTTGAACCCACGACCTGTGGATCCGCAGTTCCCGTCCTATCAGACCCGACCATGAAGCTGTGTCGGATGGTCATTTTAGACCTTATTCTGTATCAAAAGATCAAGTTCATGGTTAATCCGAACGCTTTTACTCGCTCAATGATGAACCGCTACAAACTTCACAACATTATACGAACATTTCATTAATACTGGTGGTCCACGAACTCAATCATTATTTTGGGGAGTACAAATATTTAGTGTGTTGAAAGATCAAAAAAATCCCAGATTATAACAGGGGTCAGTATTTAAAGAAAACAGATAATATTTTGTTTTTCTATAGGATAGCAATTCTTCATCTTTCCCTTTGGAATCATGATATTACAAGGACCGGGTGTTATAATACGAATACCGGGGGTCATAATATTATGACCCCAGGTTATATTATTATGACCCCAAGTCATCATATTATGACCAGGGGTTACAGTGGCTTGCCATTCTTCTTTGACGTCGGGCGATGCCGTAATGGTCGAAAAGTAAAGATACTTGTATTGCCATGATACTCGCTATGCATATACAATGATACCTTCTGTTAATTTTGCATGTTTCAGACTTTTCGTATTCCATTTCAGTGCCTAGCAACGGGCTTTATTGTGCAACTGGGGAACATTTAAGAAATCTTTTGCGTGAATTGCTTATTCTTTTTGTATTAAATGATTTCTAAAACCACTTTTCAAATGCTCGTGAAAAGGGAAACAGAATGATAATTATATTTTTTTTATTTTGATAGTTCCATTATTTTCTCTGTTTGGGGCGTTTAGACGTAACAAAACGCGCAATTCTGGGGATGCAAAAGCATCACCAAACAAACTTTGGTGAGAGATTTGGTCTACGGAAAATGATTCAAACCAGTTGTCACTTACATCACTTACAGTGATTTTGCTTAAATATTTGGTTGGTGTTGCCGAGTGGTTAAGGTCGTTGACTCCTAATTCAGCGGCCCGGGTTTGATTCCCGGGCGGGGAAGCTGAAAAAAACCAATGCTTCCCACTCAACTAGAGGAGTACTGGTAAGCAACCCACCGTTAGTGGATTGAAACCCAGGCATCCTCGACGCCTGATAACTAGCCAATTCTGGCTATCTAAAAGAAGGCGTTAAACTAGATAGGAATAATATGAATATGAACAAATCTACATGTATGACATAGAAAATAAGGGTCTTACCGTGGTTTTTTCACAAACAGCAATTACATAAAGATTTTGTAACATTGAAACTTGTATAACGTCGAATGATATTTAGGCTACTTCAATGATAAACTCGATGTAAATATTTGCTTCTACCGCATTTTGTGAAATATTTCATGGAAAGACCCTCTTTTTTATTTCATTAATTTGTTCGGATTTTTTTTTAGCAAAAAGACTGCGTAAGTCGTTAGTAAAATGAATCGTTTTCCGTCTACCAAATCGTTCACCGAAGCTCGTATGGTGCTACTCTAAGATAAAAAAAACCGCACATTTTAAAAACATTTAACGCCCACCATAGTAACATTTTATGAAATTTCCGATTGACAACACTGACTTGTATCATTCTGTTTCCGTTGTCAAGAGCATCCGCATGCATGTTGTTTTTAAATCAATCCAGCAAAATAAATAGGTCATTTTTACTCCAGATACTTCAGTTTTTCATTAATTGTACGAAACAGCCCTTTGCTAAACAAAATGAATATAAAAGATCTGAATCGTACAAAATGAAGGAGAGGTGGTCTTGTATATGAATACCAGACGTCAGGGCAATACGATAACTTCACTTTTCGACCATTATTACGTCGACGGACGTGAAAGAAGACTGGCAAGTCACCTTAATTCATTCTATTCGTCGAATTGCGGTGGCATAACAACGCATCTTAAAAACCAGCTTTCCGGTTGAGGCCGAATTACGCATCCTCTTTTAAAAACTTACCACTTTTGTGAGCCTCGGTGGCGCAATGGTAGCGCGTTTGCTTATTAAAGCGTATAGGTCTCACCAAAGGGATATTGTTTCGCCGTATCAAACCTTTGCAAATAGAAACAGATGACCTAATAGAAGGGGATAAATAAAGGAATCATTTTGCAACTTGGAACCCCTGCAACTTTTACGGTACACGGTAGAACATACTTAGAACATACACTCAACAAAATTCCTAATCGGTCAGTTTATATTTGTATTACTATTTTGTCAAAAGTGCAGGTATTTACACGAAATTTCACCTGCCGACATTTGAATAGGTACTGCAGCTAATTATTAATTTATTTTTGTGGCTCATGGCCAAAGTAACCGCATTAGGCGTTTTGCCTAATATTAGATATTTTGCACGTGCAGTACATGTGCATCAACATGCACGTGTTCGTTTACAATTTTGGCATTACTGACGAAAGTCCAACTAGAAAAACACATATTATGGTGAAATTGACACAAGAGCAATGGGATCGAGCTGTCGGAATGTTGCTAGCTGGGACACATTTACGCAAGTGTGTTATTGTTTTTACAATTTCAATAGAATTTTGATGTTATTTGTTTGTAACTTTGATAGTTATTTCCATTTGTAACCTTATTTCCGTTTACAAGAACCTGCACTCGTTGGTTATCTACCATTCGCGCTCTTTTTTCGAAATTTAACCAAACTACAATTCATTGAAATGACCTATTTTGAATTTTGTTGTATAACTCCGACAGCCCGGGCTCGTTGCACTTGTGTCAATTTAACGATGATATGTGTTTTTCTAGTAGGACTTTCGTCAGTAATGCCAAAAGTGTTTATCAACACGTGCATATTTGTGCACATGCCATGCACGTGCAAAATATGCTAAATTGGCCAAAACGTCTAAAGCGCTTACTTTGACGGTGAGTCGGTCAAAAATAAATCAATAACTAGAAAATGCTTTTGTAAAAAAGCGCATGTCTCCCCCAATGCAAAGTCCTATAGGCAAGAAGTCAATAGGGGTCAGGAACAAAAGTCAAAGAGACACTGATGGTTGGCTGCAATAGGGATCATCTACTTGGCATGTCCAGTCATCCCGCTAAATTTCAACACTCTTGGCCTAGTGGTTCTCAAGTCACTGTTCAGGCTCCTGTGACCTTGACCTTTGATCAAGTGACCTCAAAATAAATAGAGGTCATCTATTCTGCATGTCCAATCATTCTATTAAGTTTCAACATTGTAGGTCAAGTGGTTCTCAAGTTATTTCCAAAAAATGATTTTACATGAACAGACCACTGTGACCTTGACCTTCAATAGACTGACCCCAAAATCAATAGGGGTCATCTACTCTGCATGTTCATTCATCCTATGAAGTTTCAACATTCTGGGTCAAGTGGTTCTTAAGTTATTGATCGGAACTGGTTATCAATGTTCACGCCTCTGTGACCTTGACCTTTAACGGAGTGACCCCAAAAACAATAGGGGTCATTTACTCTGCATGAACAATCATCCTATGAAGTTTCAACATTCCGGGTCGAGAGGTTCTCAAGTTATTGATTGGAAATGGCTTTCCATGTTCAGGCCCCTGTGGCCTTGACCTTGAAGAGAGTGACCCTAAAATCGTCAGGGGTCATCTACTCTGCATGACCAATCATCCTATGAAGTTTCATCATTCTGAGTCAAGTGGTTCTCAAGTTACTGACCGGAAATGGTTTTCAATGTTCAGGCCCCTGTGACCTTGACCTTTCACAGAGTGACCCGAAAATGGTTAGGAGTCATCTACTCTGCATGACCAATCATCCTATTAAGTTTCAACATTCTGGGTCAAGTGGTTCTCAAGTTACTGACCGGAAATTGTTTTCAATGTTCAGGCCCCTGTGACCTTGACCTTTAATGGAGTGACCCCAAAATCGATAGGGGTCATTTACTTTGCATGTACAATCATCCTATGAAGTTTCAACATTCTGGGTCAAGTGGTTGTCTAGTTATTGATCGGAAATGGTTTTCCATGTTCAGGCCCCTGTGACCTTGACCTTTGATGGAGTGACCCTAAAATCAATAGAGATCATCTACTCTTCATGACCAATCATCTTATGAAGTTTCAACATTCTGGGTCAAGTGGTTCTCTAGTTATTGATCGGAAATGGTTTTCAATGTTTAGGCCCCTGTGACCTTGACCTTTGACAGAGTGACCCCAAAATCAATAGGTATCATTTACTCTTCATGACCAATCATCCTGTGAAGTTTCAATATTATGGGTCAAGCGGTTCTCTAGTTATTGATCGGAAATTGTTTTCAATGTTCAGGCCCCTGTGACCTTGACCTTTGACGGAGTGACCCCAAAAACAACAGGGGTCGTCTACTTCAGCAGCCTTACAACCCTATGAAGTTTGAAGGTTCTAGGTTAAATGGTTCTCCAGTTATTGCTCGGAAAGGAAGTGTGACGTAAGGACGGACGGACGGACGGAAGGACGGACGGACAGGGCAAAAACAATATGTCTCCTGGGGGAGACATAATTAGCTGCAGTACCTTTTTAAATTTCGGTATGTAAAATTTCATGTAAATACTTGCATTATTAACAAAATAGTAATACGATAAAAACTGACCGATTAAGAATTTTGTTGAGTGTAGATCAAGCAAAACTCCTGCTTTAAAGGTCATGACCATTTTGTTGCAAACATGTTTTAGATCTAAATGTTACCTAAAAGTTTCATGCTTCAGGTATTTCAACAGGCTTAAGTTTTATTTTTCCAAGATTTTTCCAAGATTCGGCGAGATAGTACATTTGACAGCCTCATACCTTTGTGACATCGTATCATATGCAAGGTATAATATATATAATATATAAATATATATATATAAAGAGAAATGTAACAAAGGGTCATAACACCCGAACAGATGGAGCAAATCCTGCACAATTAGGCATCGGTAGTAATATTCCCTGAAAGCTTGAATCAACTCCGCCAAATAATGAATGAGGAGTTGCGGTCACAAAAATGTTGCACGGACACACGCACGGGCGGGTGTCATTACCATATTCTCCTCCAATGCCTATCGGCGGGGATAATTATGTTGTAAGTGTACCTTAGATGAGTTAGAGTTAGGGTTTGGGTTAGGGGGTCGTTATTCTATAGGGGTCACAATTTTATGTGAGGGTCATTTTTCTACGTGTGGGGGAGTCATAATATTATGACCCTCCCCCCCCCCCCCCCCCCCCCCCCCCCCCCGGGTCATAATATTATGACCAGGGGATCATTATTCTATATAAAAATAATGACCGGGATGTCATTATTCCACATAAAATAATAACCGGGTCAGTATTCTATGCGGGTCAGTTTGCAACGTACACCGGTAGTTATGCTAATATCAGTGTTTTGTAATTATTTGTAAGTGAATGTCGGTATGATAAAGCAAATACCACAGGCCGACTCGGGTAATATTGGATATCGTCAGCCTTCGACAATTGGGTGTTTCATTGCACTCAGAATGACAATGTTCTATATCGACCTCGATGAATTGTGCTTTTGTGAATTTTAAAGAGGTTTTGTTAGCATCCTGTTCGCTACTATCTACTCTGTAGTTTGTAAACATGTAAATTCGAAGGACTTCTTTTGGCATAATGAATGTTTTTACTTCTTTCTTATTTCCTTCAGAAAACAAGAGTGTATACGGAAATAATAAAAGGCAAAAATCTTAAGGAAATGGTCGAGAACAATATGCAGCCTATGGAACTATTCAAGTCCGAATTGACAGAAATACGAAACAAGCTGGTAAAGAATGATCTAAATGTGCAAACGGTAAAAACACGATTGCATGCGTTGAATAAAACAGTTGGGAAACAGTTGGATGGCATACAGAACACCTTGCAGTCATTAAAGGAACATTTGGAAACCCACATGTGAGTATGACCACCGTTTACAATTATTTGTGCGATACAGTAAATTCTACTTGATAATAGTTTAACGAAGTTTTTATCTGAAACAAAGACATCATAAAGGTTTTGGATTTGGAAAAGACTCAGTTGTACTTCTGTCTTCTAGAACGATATTTAACTTGGCATTTTATACTTTCATTTAAGATATTTAAACAAATGAAATAAAAAAATAAGCTGGAATGATTGTAGTACTTGATGGCACTGAAACGAAGTATCCGACAGAACATCAAATTTATGCCACGTATAATCAAGTTTGAAATAAATGTCTCTTCTCATGGTTGCATAGTGTTTCAGTTATAGGACAAGGGGTAGCTGGAGAATCAATTTTGATTTGGAACTTTCAGGCTTGTTATCTTGTCAGCATAATGTCCCATTAAGAAACAGATAATGTGAATTAATGGCACTGACCAATTTGATAAGCTTAGTCTGTTCTAATGGTGGTTTGAGAATTTTAGAACATGTTTAGTGGTTGTAAAACTTTAGTCAATGTTAAATTTTGTGTCTCACAACAAGAATGAATGTGATAACTCAACAGTTGTTTTATTTTGAGGTGTGTGTTAATGTTATTAAAAATCTTTATTGAAACTGTTTTACTTAATGAAATTAAGAATAAACAATGTAATCAATTTATATTGTAACATGTGATAAAATATAATTTACATTGTATAAATGACAATGTTTTATAATACTATATAATATGAATGCAACTTTGAATCACAAGACCTAAAGCTTGAAATTTATAATTCAGGGGTGTAGTTAGGCTAAAAATGGAATTGTATGCCACTGTCCAAGGAGGGTATGACATGCTTCCACAGAAAAGTTTCACATTATAGATGCAAAATGGTGCTTTTTGTTTTATATCTGGACATTTATGTTTTTCACTTTTCAAAATGAAGTGTAGACCCGGGATAGCTATTGTACAATTTAGAATGTACACCAGTGTCAAAGGCGTAGATGGACCGTAATGGAAGTATAAGTTACTGTTCTTAGGGTGATAGGGGGATGTTTCTCCAGAAAAAATACATTCCAGATAAAACATGATGCATTTTAGCGAAATTTATAATTCTGGATTTTAGCAAGGCCAAAATGCAAGTGTAGGCCCCAGCTGTCCTAGGGGGGTGACCGGATCAGGAAGAACTGAACATTATAGATGCAAATTGGTGCGTTTTTCGTGTATATCTAGACCTTTAAACTTTTTTTCATAAAGTGTAGGCCCGGAGGAAGTACTGTACCATATAGAAAGGGCAAAAATGGAACTGTAAGCCACTGTTTTAAGGTGTTTAATTGGGGAGGGGGTAGTCATTCCCCTGTGAAAAACGTTCATGAACAAATTCAATAAAAAGTTCATGAATAGATATTCATAAAAATCAAAATTTATGTTTCATGAATTTCGATATTCATTCAAAATCATTATGAATTTTAATTCATGAACAAGATCATGAATTTCAAAATTAATGAAACATAAATTTTGAGATTCATGACTGTTTATTCATGAACTATTTTTAAATATTCATAAAAATCAAAATTTATGTTTCATGAATTTCAATATTTATGAACTTTATGAATCTTAATTCATGAACAAGTTCATGAATATTGAAATTAATGAAACATAAATTTTGATTTTCGTGAATATTTATTATTGAACTATTTTTGTAGAAAAAGACAAGTTTCATGAACTTATTCATGAACATATTCATGAACAAATTCAAGAACAAGTCAAGGTAACAACAAAACTTTATTTTCCCTTCATTGGTGTCATTCCACCCTCAACAAATGCTGAGTAAAAACAGTAAACTAGAGTGGGATTGGGAGCATAATAAGAAGTAAACAATTGCTGTATAAATACAAAACATTAAGTTAAACAATGTATAATTTACTTTAAGATTGAAATTCAGATACTAGCTTTGCTTCATGGTCGTGAAAACTTGTGACATTTTAAAAGAATTGTATAGTTTTTTAAAATGAACAACTTATGACAACACCATAATTACTTATTTGATATTCAGTATACTCATGTTCCTTTTAAACCATTCCTAACTGTAGTATGATAAATATTTCCTTCTTATTTGCTGCACAAACTTCTCAAAAATTGCTGAAGAACATGTGCAAAAAATTCCCCAGCATGCAACAAAATAATGGAAACTGATCATGTAACATTATGAACTTAATATTCATGAACATTCATGAACAGTTCATGAACTTATACATTATTGTAAAAGGTAATAAACTAAAGTTTATACAATTGGGTTCAAGAACTGGTACTGAACTAGAAAAACGTTTTGAATTTTAGTACTTTAATGAACATGTGTTCATGAACAATTTTGGTTCTTAGTTTTACCAACAGTAACTGTTCAGGAACTGAGTTCTATAAGTTCTTAAACTTTTGCAGTTTTTGACCCAGTGTTCAAGAATCATCATTGTTCTAGAATCATAGTCTAAGTCCTGTAATGCTGGTTCTATAACAGTTCTTTATGTTCTTCGGAGAAGTTCTTGAATGTTCTAGAACTTAATACTTACAAATTCATGAATAAATTCATGAACCTATTTCACAGGGGACATTGCTCCGCCGAAAGAATTTTACATTTTAAATGCAAAATATGGTGCTTTCTGGCGAAATTCATAATTCAGGGGCGCAGCTAGACCAAAGTGGAAGTGTAAGCCACTGTACCAGGAGTGCTTGAGAGCATGCTCTCTATAAAATTCTTACATTATAGATACAAAATGGTGCAGGTTTGGTGTATAAGGACTTCAACATTTTTCCTAATGAAGTGTAGGTTGGGGGGCAACTACTGTTTCTCAAAGAAAGTACACCTATGTCAGTGTAGCTGGGCCAAAATAGAAGTGTAAGCAATTGTTCTAGGGGTTAGGAGCATGCTCCCCTAGAAAATTTTTGCATTCTTAGTTAATTTCTAAATGCAAAATGGTGCATTTTGGCGCATTTCGTAACCTTTCCAGTGTTCAAATTGTCGATGCTGCAGACTAAAGCAGTGGAAAGGGAATGCATGGCCAGTGTATAATATTGATATATTTTTCGCACTGCCTCTTTTCAAAATTAGATATGCCAATCCCGGCTGTCAAAATTCCAGAAGTTTCCATGGAATGTCTTTGAATTTCCATGGAAGTCCGGACTCCGGAGTAATCGGACAAACTTTCCGGAGCTTGATATGGAATACTGCGGAAAAATGTCCAGGGGTTTCCGGAGAACTTTCCATGGACAATTTTCCGGAGTGATTCCACAGACGTCCGTGAACAATTTTCCGGAGTTATTCCACAGTCGCCCAGGAAGTTCTGCTGACAGTATTATTCAATAGCAATAAATGTGATTTATAGACTTTTTTGCAGTACATGTATAGTGAGCAATAACACTTCAGTACAAGCAACATAATTTTATTGCATGTGATCACTTTTGCAGTTTCAAACACTATATGATACATATGAACAAGGAAAATGAATCTTTGCCAGTTAAAAGTGACTGATTAGAATATTTTTAAAGCATATACATAGTTTTGAACAAAGATTAGTTACAATTAAATAATGATGAAATCATTCAAAGAAAGTACCTAAAGATATCTGTTTTCATATATGCATATTATTTATAAAAAAAGCCTTTGGTTATACTTTAGCATTCATTGTGTTATGCTATATAATGACTGATGTACAAATATACATGCATGTATTAATTAGCATAATTACAAATGTATGTATTGTTTCATTGGTCAATTATGTAAACAAACTTACATGAGCCATTTCCAGAATCCTCAATATTAACTTTGAACTGAATTATCTCACATAATAAAGTTTCACTAATTTTTACACAACTTGTTAACATCAGACTTCCAGTTACACATTTTGAAAATTCCTCTGTAAGATCAGGTCATCTAATTGGCTGAGCTTGATCACATGGTATTCCCAGTCTGATGCTTATTGTTTTCTGATGTGTTTAAAGTCCCTTAGAAAATGACAGAGTTATTTTCCAGAGTTAAATGACCAGAAGTTTTTCAAAGTGCTACATTTCCGCAGTGTCGGTGAATATTCCATGAACATTTTGACAGATGTCCAGAGTAATTTCCAGAGATGTCCTCATAATACCTATGCTCTTAAGTCAATTACGAACTTAAGTCAGAATACCTGAGAGACCTTTACTCAGATTGTCTGACCTTTATGTTCAGAATGCCTATGCCCTTAAGTCAAAATGACTGCAATCACAAGTCAGAATAACCGTGACCTTTATTCAGAATGTCTTTGAATCAAGTTCAGAATGCCTATGCCCTTCAGTCAAAATGACTGCGATCACATGTCAGAATAACTTCGACCTTTATTCAGAATGTCTTTGAATCAAGTTCAGAATGCCTATGCCCTTAACCCAAGTCAAAATGACTGCGATTACAAGTCAGAATAAATGTGACCTTTATTCAGAATGTCTTTAAATGAAGTTAAGAATGCCTATGCCCTTAAGTCAAAATGACTGCGATCACATGTCAGAATAACTGTAACCTTTATTCAGAATGTCTTTGAATGAAGTTCAGCCTGCCTATGCCCTTAAGTCAAAATGACTGCGATCACAAGTCAGAATAACTGTGACCCTTATTCAGAATGTCTTTAAATGAAGTTTAGAATGCCTATGCCCTTAAGTCAAAATGACTGTGATCACATGTCAGAATAACTTCGACATTTATTCAGAATGTCTTTGAATCAAGTTCAGAATGCCTATGCACTTAAGACAAAATGACTGCAATCACAAGTCAGAATAACTGTGACCTTTATTCAGAATGTCTTTGAATCAAGTTCATAATGCCTATGCTCTTAAGTCAAAATGACTGCAATCACAAGTCAGAATAAATGTGACCTTTATTCAGAATGTCTTTGAATAAAGTTCAGAATGCCTATGCCCTTAAGTCAAAATGACTGCGATCACAAGTCAGAATAACTGTGACCTTTATTCAGAATGTCTTTGAATCATGTTCAGAATGCCTTTGCCCCTAAGTCAAAATGACTGCGATCAAATGTCAGAATAACTGTGACCTTTATTCAGAATGTCTTTGAATCAAGTTCAGAATGCCTATGCCTTTAAGTCAAAATGACTGCGATCTCAAGTCAGAATAACTGTGACCTTCATTCAGAATGTCTTTGAATGAAGTTCAGAATGCCTATGCCCTTAAGTCAAAATGACTGCGATCACATGTCAGAATAACTGTGACCTTTATTCAGAATGTCTTTGAATGAAGTTCAGTCTGCCTATGCCCTTAAGTCAAAATGACTGCGATTACAAGTCAGAATAACTGTGACCTTTATTCAAAATGTATTTGAATGAAGTTCAGAATGCCTATGCCCTTAATTCAAAATGACTGCGATCACAAGTCAGAATAACTGTGACCTTTATTCAGAATGTCTTTGAATCAAGTTCAGAATGCCTATGCCCTTAAGTCAAAATGACTGCGATCACATGTCAGAATAACATCGACATTTATTCAGAATGTCTTTGAATCAAGTTCAGAATGCCTATGCTCTTAAGTCAAAATGACTCTGATCACAAGTCAGAATAACTGTGACCTTCATTCAGAATGTCGTTGAATGAAGTTCAGAATGCCTATGCCCTTAAGTCAAAATGACTGCGATCACAAGTCAGAATAGCTGTGACCTTTTTTCAGAATGATTTTGAATCAAGTAACTACAATGATAGTGACATTAATTCAGAATTTATTCAGAATGACTGTGACAGTAATGCAGAAAAACATACCTTAACTCAGAATGACTTTCATGTATGACTGATAATCATAAAAATGAGACTAATTTTCAGTGCAAAGAATAACTCTTATGTGAAGTTTGGTAAATGAAAGTCTGTCGACCATGAAATGACAAAGTGTGTAGCAGTTGTCAGTCTAAAGATGAGAAGACAGTGCAAACTGCTTTCAGTGCAAAGAATAACTCTCAGCTAAGTGCAGTAAATGATATTCACCTCCACAAACATGTAAATTCAAAGGAATTTCAAAGGAATAATTCAGGAAATCAGACACTGAACTTGTTGAAAAAGAGCAGTGTGATTTTCATTAATTATTATATAAAAACAAATAAATGCTTTTGCTGTATATAGTTACATTGTAAACATAGTTGAGATGCTACACACATTTTTGATAGAAAAATGTATCTCACTGCATTTTATACATTAATATAATTATGCAAATTTGAAACATTGAGACTAGAAATATAAAGCTAAGCCATTAAAACTGTGGACTTAAAGAGTCAGTGCTGTTGCCATACACATGTGTAGTTTTTTGTATTACACATTCCTTCTTATCATTTCACACAATGTCCAGATTTGACCACTGTCGTAATTTATAGCCCCACTGCTGAGTGTTAATGTCCATTTTATTAATTTGGGGTTAATATTAATTACATGCATCATCTTAGCAATCTAGGAGAAATTCCCTCTCTACCCTTGTCCTATAACTGTTTGTTGATACTTACGTTCGCCGAACCCAGAAAGTTATATACTATGTTCAATTGAATATACATTTGTATGTTAGATACCCTTTACTGAGCAGTTTTAAGTTAAACATAAACAAAACTAACATCTGTAAAAGGAACAGTTTCAACATACAAAAGTGATTATATAAACCTTATATAACCAATTTAAACCCAGTTATCACTAATAAATGTAAAAAATATCTATAAGCAGAATGTGTTTGTTAGTAAGAGGCGTTTGTCAGCCGTGGTAATGGTGTCATGAATGTCAGTTTACGATCCTCTTCTTCATTATGAATTATTAGAATATTTGTCTCAGTTTAGTTATTTGGTACATAAAAGTCCACTTTACTTTACTTTACTAAACACTGTTACAAATATGTTTTCCTTCTGGTAAAATCTGCTTAATCTCATAAGGGTAATAAATGTCTTAACAATCATTAACTTTTGAGCAAGCATTCCAGCTCATATCTCCAAAAGTTTTACTTTATTTTATACAGTATTTGAGGGAACCCTTCACTGAATTTTGAAAGCATGATATATTTCAAATATATGATCTTCCTGTATGGTTAATGGGTATACTTGTCTGTCACGGCGCACTTTAGGGCACAAAATGAAATGGAGGACAGATGTCAAACTTTGTTTCACGGAATATGCAAAAATATGACTGAGGAATCAACAAAGAAACTGAATAATGAAAAAACTAATGTCCTTCGAGTAAGTGCGAATTTTGCTTAACGTGGTACCTCAACATATGTACTTATCAATCCCTACAGTTATCGCTTATCAAAACAATGCAGGAATAAAATCCAATGTTTAGTAAACGCTTTCTCAGCACGGCTACAAGGAAATCGCAAATGCTTTCAAAGCACGCCTAAAATAAAACACCTATCGCTTTAGAACTAAGCATGACTGAAATACAACAGCCAATACTTTTACAGCACGGCCAAACTCAAACAGACACCACTTTCACAGCGTAGCTATTTAAATCGCCTACGCCTTTACAAAAAAAAAACTGCATAAATACTGCACATATCTTTCCCGGTCGTTGCCGGTAACCCATCCATGTACGATCACAAACGATCAACGTATCTAAATATTTCAGCTAATTTAAAAGAACAAATAAACAATTAATGTTCAGTTTAGTCAGGAAATGTTTTTTTTACAGCACTGCTGAAATAAAACAGCGAACGCGTTCGTATCACGGCTAAAATAAAACAACCAGCGCTTTCATAGCACGGCTGAAAAAGCAAACCCTTTCACAGCACGGCTCAAGTCAAACAGCCAACGCTTTCACAGCACATCTGAATTTTTTCAGCTAACACTTTCACAGCATGGCTAAGATAAAACATAGGACGCTTAAATAAAACAACCAATATTTTCATTTGACGGCTAAAAACCAGCACGTTCTTCCTGAACTCAGCTGAAAAAAAAACAGCCAATGTTTTCACTTCCCGGCTTAAAACAAAGGCTGCCGTAGCACTGCTGAAGTAGGGCAACCATCGCTTTCATAACATTATTAAATAAACGGCAAAAAGATCTTTACAGCAGGATCAATTGTAACATATATGTAAACTTATACTTATCTTTTCACATTTACAGCAGCTCCCACTCAGTTTTAAACCTTCTGACCTGTATATTCTCCGTCCAATTAAGAAAAACTGGGCTTAATAATTCAGGATAATCTTCACTGTCAACGGTATTCACATTGAGGAACTTAGTGTTTAAACTTGCACAGGTATAACGAGATTATCGAATAGTGAACGTAACCATATGCAAATGCAAGATTCGCGTTACGTCATATTTACCCTTGCACTTATATGGCGCTGTCTTCATGATTTTTAGAACAAAACTAATGAGACTAGGAATGATCCCGTGATCAATTATCAGATCTAAACCTGACGTTAATACCAATAACAGTGTGTTAACGTATTATACACATAAAAAAAACTGTATTTTATTTACCTATCGTTGCTACGTGAACAAACGTGGTCGAAATGTTTGACAAGAGAATAATTCTAGTACGAAATCAACGAATAAAAAAAGATATTTATTTTAATCAAGGATTTCAGTTTCACTAAATATTACTATGATCGTTTTGGTAGAATGTGGGGAAAAATGCCAGGCAAATATATTTCAACAGACGCGCCATAACAAATGTGTCAAATCTTCCAATGGTCGTTTTTTCAATAAATCTACTTACAAGAACTATTAAATATTCCGTTCATTTTAAAAAACTGAATTAAATAATAATATCTTACCACTTGCTTTAAACCGTTTCAAGCACTATTAAATGAGTTTGACAGCATCTAAATACAAATTCTTTTAAATTAATGTAAACCTCTTCACTACTTGTTTGTCTTACAAATTCTACGCGATTGGTATTACCGACACATCTAATAAACTTTGTAGGAAGAAATATTCTTTAAAATAGAGAAAACATAAACCTACATTACCTTAAGTTACATAACTTGATCACTACCGTTTCTCACTGAACACCAAGGCAAAAGTCCTTTAGAAATGTCATATATATCATTGTCGTCTTGTGGACATAAAAAACATTCAAAATACTAATAACTCATGTTTGCTATAGATTTTGTCCGCAAGTATTGACTTGGCACTCCTGAATATTTCGTATGTTTCCGTAAATTAATTTTCTGTGTCCGGACCTTAATAACGACACATTTTTGTATAACTATTAAAATATATACATTTCTTATCAATATCATCCTATCATCATGTGTAGACATAACTGTAGGGATAAAGCGGCGTTCAGCTACTAACCATGAGGTTAAGGATCTTCTGTCTGTCCATATCATTTTTTTTTATTTCATGCAAACTTAACAGACGGGAAAATTACCGCACTAATTATGATTAATCGTTTATTTATTTAAACAAATACTCTACTATTCAACTTCTACGTACATGTCTGTAAACCGCTCTACAAAATGTCGACTAAAACTTTTGGTTCATTCACAAACATTTCAATGAACTCTGTTCAGTACCCAAGAAAACTGATGTTTCATAAAATATTATAATTATAAAACAAGTAATATCCATAAAATCACATTACAAAATGTATATCTCATTTTTAAAAATGGTCTGACCTGAATTCGAATCCATTGTAACATGCATAGAAGTCGAAGAGGTTAAAACGACGCCACCGTGCTATTGGTTAACTGTATCGGTTATTTAGATTTATGTAGATATTTTCAGGATACAAATGTTGCGTAAAATAACGAATACGTCCGAAAATATTAGCAGAGATGATCGAATGCCAGGTCAATACTTACGACAATTGACGGTAAGTATTGACCTGGCATTCATGAATGTTTCGTAAATTTGAAAATTAATTTTAGGTGTCCCAGTTTAAATAGCGATTTAACTATTGAAAATCAAAAAGGATATAATTCTAACTGATATCATGTCGTATGTGCAGAAAGCTGTTGGGACAAAACTTTTGGTTGTCAAATCGGGGTTATGGGTTCGAGTCCTCTGTCTGATCATATAATTTTTACAAAGTTTATCTGCAGACTTAACAGGCAGGCAAATTGCTATACTTGCCATGATTTTTATGGTCCTTTAATTAAAAGAAGTACACTTGTTTTCAACATTCTTCCAGCGTTTCCAAATACCTTAAGGAAAATCAAAGACGACAAGTGTTCGTTTAAGGGACAATTCAAGCAAATGGCATCAGTAGACGAAATACGAAATCATAAAATAGATACCACAAGAGAAAACATCTTAAAAGGTGCACTGTGTTACATGAAATAATGTAAGAATAAAAAGAACATCAATAAAATTTCACTACACTGAGTTAAGAAAAAACGGTCTGAATTTGATTTGAACCCTTGGTTACTTGCGTAGAAATCAGAGAGCTTACCATTACACAACTGTGTCATGAGTAATAAGATACTTTCAGGATACAAATATTGCATCAACTCACAAAAATGCCTGAAAATATTGGCAAGATTATTGAGTGCAAGGTCAATACTTACGGGCAATAAAATACAAATGATGGGAAATTAAAAAATAAAATAAAAATGAGAATAATTTTATATATATATATATTTAATCGTAGTTTATTTGTACATTGATCTTGGAGATAAATAGATGTTTGACTGTACTTTTTCTAAATTGATAAAATAAGAAACTTTTCTTACTAAGCAAACACAACAGTAAACCGCCGCCGTTTTATTTCGAATGTTTCAATCAAGTATATGTTTTACCGTAAAGTTATTACTGTTAGATCCTTTCTCACATGTGTTCAAATGGATAGAAAAAAGTTTAAACGACTTTTCATATGAACCTTCTTGATGGATCTTCAATGATGATTTTGGTCTGTAGCATCATTTTAAGGTCCTCTGCTCAGTTTGTTCAGATAAGGGTGTTTGGCTGCTTTTAGTTGCCGCTAGAGTTAAAAATGGAAATACTTTTGAACAACTCCTTCTCATGAACCGCTGGACGGGTCCTCATAAAATTTTTTGTGTTGCATCATTATAAGATTTTTTTTCCAAAAAAATCATTTATACAGGGGCACTTGGTCTCTTTTATGAGCCGCTAGAGCTAAAAACGAAATACCTTAAACTAGTTCTTCTCGTAAACCATTTAATCGGTCTTCATCAAACTTGGTGTGTAGCAGCACTATAAGGTCTTCAACAACTTCTTTTCATGAACGGCTAGATCACCAAATTCTGCATCATTGGCACATGCCTCTCTCAATTTTGTTTAAATTGTTCCACCCGGTCTGTTTTAGGGGCTACCAGAGCTAAAAATTGAACAATCGTTAAACAACTTCTTATCATGAAAGACTTAATTGGTCGTCACCAAACTCTCAATTTCATTTTAATAGGTACACATATTTGGGCCATCGCAGTAATATATAGGAAAACCTTTGAATAACTGTTAGTAACAGCTTAAATGATGTCCACCAAACCTGAACAGAATCAAGGTCAAATGGTCAAGGTCATCCTCAGTTTAGCGATTAAGGCCTTTTTTAAATACATATTGACTGATGCAGGGAAAGCCCTTACAGAAAAAAACATTTTTGAGTTTAAAACTAATGTTACCTTTCATTTTCTACTGATAGCCTATAAACCCTAATTTTGAAAACGTATAATTATAACATTTTTATTTGGAAATACCTAAATGCTTCAATTCACTCAAAACAGACAACGTATTTGAATATTTCAATGTTTTAGTTCATTATTGCTTTCGTCCTTCTGAATTTAAATAAAATTTTACTCAGAGGCATTATATGATTATTATAGTTGTAAGCTAGGTCACATTGGGCGATCCTGAAACAAATATTGTCGTTGAGATGTTGTCAAATGTTAAAGTTGAGGCATGTATTACGTCGTAATGTACCTCTCCCGGAGTGATTACGCTATATAAATAAAATATAAAAATTTGCTCCACAGAGACTAGAGGTCAGAATTTGATATAATTTCACAGAAATGTTTGAAGGTAACTCTCTCTGAATTGAGTTCACTTCATTTGGAAAAGACACAGCATTCAGGATGGGTACATGAAAATCAAAAACCTCTATTCGCCAACTACTCGGACAGTTGTGTATTGGTAGAGCGTTCGATGTCGCGGGTTCAAATACCGATGAGACTCTGTCTGACTGTTGTCTCAAAAATCCGTTAGCTGGGTCATCGAATGTAGTTATCTACATTGCAAGACATTTCTCTACAATCAACGTACAATGAATATGTTAAACCACCCAGTGCAGTTAATAGACTTACATGTAAACTGAGACAAAAATTATTTAAATTCGATGTAAGACACCACCGTTGAATGATTGAAATATATTTCCAATACTTTTTTGTGTCTCTTTTCATTATCCACTAGGTGCAGGGAGTTGTTATACTTCCACTATAGAACTCTTCCTGCGTTTCATATTTTCGCTTCAAGTGGCAAAATGTTATGTTTGACTGTTAGCAAACTGCAGAAAATCCTATCTCCCTTATTTTCTTTTGTCGCTCATCGTCTAAACAACTAATTTTCTTCTTACAGGTCAGAATAAACAAAGATGTGAGTTTTGGGCATGGTGTAAGAAAGGTTTTTTTAACAGACTTCATGACAACTTTGTCAAATAATGGAAAAGAACATGTCAATAACATGGTATCCTGTACATTGTCATAACTATTGATTGTGAAAAAAAAATGTTTGTTGAAAAGAGTGACGTAGCAAAGGTAAACACTGAAGAGATTAATTGATTACACCACACTTACTTTTTGATTTACCCATACTACTATAAGGAAACAATTTACTTATTGTATTATGTCCATATCCAATATCTAAACAGTTTATGTAATGTTTTTAGTCCCCTACCGGTGGGACAACGGAGGGACTATAGGAATGCCCTACGTCTGTCCGTCTGTCCTTCTGTCCGTCCGCAAATCTAACTCAAAAAGTATTCAAGCTAGGTTCATAAAACTCGGTATGTGAATAGAGGATAATATGTAGATTATGTATGTAATTGACTTACGCTTTTATGTCAAAGGTGAAGGTCACTATTGAAGGTCAAGTAAAAATTGTTTACTCTATAACTTTTATATGCATTGATGGATTATATTAGTGCTACAAACAAACGTTCCCCGTGATGAGACAATGTGTCAACGCATGATCTATGCTTGTCGGTTAAAGGTCAAGGTCACTATTCAAGGTAAAGAGAAAATTTGTTTCTGCTCCATTATTTTTAATTACATTGAAGGATATTTTTAGTACTACACAGAAATGTTCCCCATGATTAAACTATGTGTCGCGCACATGCCCCACGGTTGTCGGTCTAACGTTTTATTTTTTGCGAATGTGGAAATTTCCGCACCAAAAACACAAAGGAATACCCTTCTAAATATTTGTAAAATAATTAATATAGTTGCCACATAAACATGTATTCATTGGCGGAATATAACAAGCAATAACAAACATTATGGAATTTTCCACACCTAGTAAAATGCATAATATAACAGGGGAAAATTTCAAAATATTTAAACGTGGGAATTTCAACATTTTCTTCTTTACAAACACTTTCACTGAATAATTTTGGTTTATCAATTTACACTAAGAATTTTTATATAAATTCCATAAGTGTGGAAATTTCCACAGAATATATTATCGAAATGTTTATTGTCCTATACATTGTACTTTGAAATTTCTGCGTTTTAAAAAGACATATTAAGCGCAATATATCTATTGGCAGAAATAACAAAGGAAATTTCCATATTTTCAGAATATTACAAGCAATAATAAACAGTGTGGAAAATGCATAGTATATCTTGGCAAAATGGCAACACTTTCAAAATACCTAAACGTTGATATTTACGTTTCTTTTTAATAAGATTACAAATTTCACCACGAAACATGAGAAACAACAACAGTTTAAATCATTTAGATTGAAAAAAAAACTTTTAGCATTCTACGATTGTGGAAATTTTCCACATTAGTGCTGAAATGTTGTCTTTAACCTGAACGTTTTTGTTTGTTTTCTTTCACGTTGAAAAAGACAAATAATATCCAAAAAAATGGAATCAACAAATCGAAATTTCCACACTATATAAAATACCCAGTATTAAAGTGTAAAATATGAACTTTTTCAAAGTATCTTATTGTGGAAATGTCCACATATTTATGTTAAATGGACGAATACATATTCACCGATTCATCCTTTAAGTTATTTTGTCTACATCAGGCAAAAATGCATAGTAAATCAGGGTCAAGTTTCAACATTTAAATTTATAAATGTGGGAATTATAACGATTTTCTTTTTAAGAACTACTTTTACCACATGCTTGGTGTGGAAATTTCCACGCCCGCTCAATATCTTGAAAAATCTTTTATCATTTTGTAGGCATTGCAATTTCCATATATTACCAACATCTCTTTTCTCTGTTACCAGATTCAACGTGGACATGTTCGCATTTAAAAGTCTTTAGACCACAAAAATGTAATAACAAACAACGATAGAATAAATTGTGAAAAATCCAAAGCTAGATAAAATGCTCATTATTTCAGCTTTTTCAAGGTATCTAATTGTTGACAATTCCACGTTTTATTTCCGTCAAACTGTAGAAATTTCCGCATTATTATCAATATATTTTTGTTTCATTTTTAAATAAGTAACTTGAACGCGTAAATGTCCACATTTAAAAATTGTACAACTATTGACAAAAACATAGAATATGAAATATAAATAAATGTCACTGTTGGAATTTCCCGCATTAAGTAAGTTAATAAAAATGACTTACTTGACTCACACTATCTTATTGTAGTGGATGATAAACAATAAAATAAAAAATGGACAAGTCCACACTACATAAACTTCTTGGTATACCAAAGTAAGATATCAGTATTTAACTGAGGAAATTTTCACTTTTTTCTTTTGAACATTTTCTGATTTTAGTAAGTTGAACATGGAAATTTCTAACACAATTATTTCTGAAATTAATATCAATTTTCAATACATTCATACATATCACAAAATGAATTATGGATATATGTCATTCGGTTATTGGATATCTTAAAAGCAGATTTATTTTATCATATCCTTAATGTAATTAAATTACATCTTTAATTATATTTAAAGATATCTATAAGTGATTTTTGCATATCGAAATTAAATCAAAATATCATTCAACAGAATCAATTTTAGGATATCATTGAATTATTTATGGATATTTTAAATTGAATTTCAGGAGGATGCCAATAAACGACAAAGTATAATGACATGTAAAATAACAATATTATAAATTAAAACAAATTTTAAAAATGCCTCTGTTAAAAATCTAACATGTATGAAGCACTCAGTTAATATAAATAAGTGCACAAAGGATTAATGATTCCATTAAATTAACTACAGTCTATGTTAATGACATCATTAAATAAATGATTGATTTCTTCCGATATTTTGAAATAAATTGATTTGATTATTTCCAGTCTAGTATTTTGAAATGAAGTGTATTTTACATAGTGTGGAAATTTGCACGATATATTTTGTTGTTTATTATTTCTTTCAATATATATTGTGTCTTTTCCTAAAACGTGGAAATGTCAATGTTTAAAACAAAAACAAGCAAAACCGAAAACAACGTTAAGATAATACACAGTGTGAAAATTTCCACACTGGTAAAAAAACGTTAAAGATTTTTAGTGTAAATGTTTTCATGTTTCATGGAATCAATGAGGTTGATGTAGAAATTTCCATTCCACATCAACCCACATTGTAATTAGTTTTTGTAAACTTATTATAGGGAAAATGTTGAAATTTCCATGTTTAGATAGTTTTAAAATTTGCCCTGTTATATAATGTATTTTACGAAGTGTGGAAATTTCCACAATGCTTGGTATTGCTTGTTATATTCTGCCAAAGATTCCTATTCTAGAACGTGGACATTTTCATGCATAGGACAAATATATACATCGTGGAAATCTCCACTGTAAATTGATTTTAAACATTGATTTTTCTTCAAGTTTTTACGGAATAATTTTGTTGATGTGACAATTGTGAAAAAATGGTTGTAAAGGGAAAATGTTGAAATTTCCATGTTCAGATATTTTAAAAATTCACGCTGTTATCATGGTTATATAATGCATTTCCAAGATGTTTGTTATTGCTTGTTATATTCCGCCAAGAAATACATGTCTACATGTCAACTAGATCTATATTTGTTATTATTTTGTTAATAGTTTAAAGGGTAAACATGAATGTATTTGTGGTGTGGGAAAAAAGGTTGAAAAAAATTAATAAAAGGGTTTTGATATTTTATATATTGCCGTAAAAATCCAAACTTTATGTAAAAATCTAGAAGAAAGAGCTTTTAAAAGCTACATTTGCGTCTTTAAAAGAGGGTTATTTGTATAGTATATTCTTTCAAATAATTAAATAAAAATATTAAAATGATACAATGCAGTTAAGCAACTGCCTACATTGTAATAGTATTATCATATTATCGTTATTTCATGTTTCTTGTAAGTACTGATTCTGATATATAAACTCTTTAAAAATAAATGATAGGTACGGTTTAAGCATGTAACCCGCATAATTAATGCTGGAGTCCTTCTCAGACTTCTATATACCTAGTATATGAAATACAAATGCATAGCAGTTTAAATGAATCAAGACAAAAAGATCGGGAGAAAATTTATTTTAATACTTTTATCTTATATAAACTACTCATCTACTCTGAATTGATTTTAGAATTGAATGAAAACACAGTACAATACAGGTAAATGTATTTTGTTAATCATGTTCTCTAAACGTATAACACATTGCAAGTATTTGAAAGCGATATTAACATGCAAGTTTATTAAACTTTGATATTAAAATGCCTATATATCATTTAATCAAATTGTATAATTTTCAAAAATCTTGTAATCTGGTTTTAAAACCATCATATTATTTTCTAAATAGCAAACATTTTTTTAAATACACGAATATGTACATTTTTGTAAAACTTTGTTGTAACGTTGTTGTAACGCACCTACATTATTCTCCGCGCCCACAGGCGCGGTGTATTTGTGATGGTTTTTTAGCTCACCGGAGCACAAAGTGCTCAGGGTGAGCTATTGTGATCGGTCACCGTCCGGCGTCCGTCCGTCCGTCCGTCCGTCCGTCCACACTTTCCTTTAAACAACATCTCCTCCTAAACCAACTGGCCAATTTTGATGAAACTTCACAGGGATGTTCCTTGGATGGTCTTCCTTAAAAATTGTTCAAAGAATTGAATTCCATGCAGAACTCTGGTTGCCATGGCAACAAAAAGGAAAAACTTTAAAAATCTTCTTCTCAAAAACCAGAAGCCCTAGAGCTTAGATATTTGGTGTGAAGCATTGCCTTGTGGACCTCTACCAAGTTTGTTCAAATTATTACCCCGGGGTCACTTGATTTTACATAGGAAAATCTTAAAAACTCTTATTCTCAAAAACCGGAAGCCCTAGAGCTTAGATATTTGACATGTAGCATTGCCTAGAGGACCTCTACTAAAGTTGTTCAAATCATGATCCCGGGGTCAGAATTGACCCCGCCCCAGGGGTCACTTGATTTTACATAGGAAAATCTTCAAAAAATTTCTAAAAATAAACAGAAGGCCTAGAGCTTAGATATTTCACGTGTAGCATTGCCTAGTGGACCTCTACAAAATTTGTTCAAATCATGACCCCCAGGGTCAAAATTGACCCCGCCCCAGAGGTCACTTGATTTTACATAGGAAAATCTTCAAAAAATTTCTAAAAATAAACCAGAAGGCCTAGGTCTTAGATATTTAACGTGTAGCATTGCCTAGTACACTTCTACAAAATTTGTTCAAATCATGACCTCCGGGATCAAATTGACCCCGCCCAATGGGGTTACTTGATTGTAATTAGAAAAATCTTCCAATTCTTCTTAAAATAAACCAGAAGGCCTACAGCTTAGATATTTGACATGTAGCATTGCCTAATGGACCTCTACAAAAAAAATTCAAATCATGACCCCCGGGGTCAAAATCGACCCCGGCCCAGGGGTCACTTGATTTTACATAGGAAAATCTTCAAAAATTTTCTAAAAATAAACCAGAAGGCCTACAGCTTAGATATTTCACATGTAGCATTGCCTAGTGGACCTCTACAAAATATGTTCAAATCATGACCCCTGGGTTAAAATTGACCCCGTCCCAGGGGTCACTTGATTTTACATAGGAAAATCTTCAAAAATTTTCTAAAAATAAACCAGAAGGCCTAGATCTTAGATATTTGACGTGTAGCATGGCCTAGTAGACTTCTACAAAAAAAATTCAAATCTGGATCCCCCAGGGTCAAATTTACCCAGCCCCAGGGGTTACTTGATTGTATATAGGGAAATCTTCATAAATTTGCTAAAAATAAACCATAAGGCCTAGATCTTAGATATTTGGTATGTTACATTGCCTAGTAGACTTTTACAAACTTTGTTCCATTCATGACCCCCGGGGTAAACTTGGCCCCGCCCCAGGGGTTACTTGATTGTACATCAGAAAATCTTCCAAAAAAATTCTAAAAATCATCAGTTTGACATTTGAAACATGTAGCTCATATTACTCTGGTGAGCGATCCAGGGTCATCATGACCCTCTTGTTGTGAGTGCAGGTTTTGTCGTAAATGCAAAATTTCGATTTTTTATTTTTAATGTCGGATCTGGCCCATACTAATGGCATTAGATTTAACGACACAAACGAGAAAAATAAATTTCACTAGAAGGAATGAAGCAGGAAAGAAATCAAAGAGCAGAAAAGAAAACAATTTGTGTCAGACATCACGTGGAAAATTCCTTTCGTTCTCAGTTTGATGAATGCGCCAGATTTATTTTAAATATTGATTTATTATACTGTAGGCATTGTTATTTGCCACATTAATTTCATATGATAGGGAGTATAGGCCTTTTATTCCAACCGAAATTCCGGATACTGCTGTGTACATGCATGTAAAGTTAATTTATGCTAATATTTAAACCCACTTTGTTGTGTTACTTTTATTGGTATGTATTTAAGTTACTTTTATACTACTACTTCTTTATAAGCATTTGTTAAGGATTATTGTGCATTTGTTAAGAATTGTATATTGTCTATCGTGTTGCTAATATGTCATTGTTTCTATGTATTAAGTTTGTAACTATCTCTGCAACTCCTTTAAGGTACAAGGCTCTGTCATCTTAATGTAGGCATGGCTATGCCATTCCTCTTTCAGTAATCAACACCAAACTTATTACACAGGACGAACGTCTGGAACAAACATCCATAAACAGTGTCTTATATTTTCAGTTTAATACTTTGCTTATTTTTGTTTTAATTTAGGTATTTATGTGTTTAATGTTTGATGTGCATTACTGTAGTCAACTTTTTACAAGTGTCACGTAACAATAAGGATAAAACTGGCCTTTGAATCAATGTGACATGCATTTTAAAGGTTACTTGCTCTGTTATCTCAATGTAGGTTTCTTACAGGCTGACCTTTAGCAATATCAGGACAATGGTCTTTCTAGAGCTGATTGCACAACATTGACTGTTTGTCCTTCCAAAATACCAGTTGATCAATATATGACTGTATATAGTGGTAAAGATGTTTATAGTAGTGGACTGTTTAATTATTATTCATTGCTGCGTATTCATAGGCTGTTTTCCTTAGGAGTAGGTGAAGTAAACAACAACAACAACAATAAGTAAATACGCCAACATAATCACCAACATATAACACTTGAGTTATAGATTTCTTGTTCCTTAAACTGTGTGTTTCACGCCTCTGGGCGGGATAAAATGATGTTTGTTGTGTTTCATTCATTGTGCATCTTAGTCATTTCTAATAATTTAACTTGAAAGTATTATATAGAGCCCAAATTCCTGATTAGACATTTATAAGAATAAGCTTGAAACTCAGTCATTTCGGATGAACAGCTACGTAAGTCTGAAGTTAAGCACAGCCTTGTCAATTTCGCACATGGGTCATGGTCAGTCAATAATTAGGTCACTAAATACAAAAACAATAAAAATCTTGCTTACACTACAAAGGGAATGCCTTTATCTCAAATTTTATGAAACCCCATCAGACTGTCTGTTTGCCTATGGTCTACAACAAAGACACCAGTATTGTTATATCATCTCCTGTTCTATTAATACTACGTACACTGCTTTGTATGAGTACTACGTACACTGCTTTGTATGAGTACTACGTATACTGCTTTGTATGGCGCCGAGTTTCCTTATGCTTCATCTTGCAACAACTTGCGTACTTGTATCTATATTTCTTTGAAAACAAATATTTTATGGGTCTGTTTATACGTTTTACAGATGCCCAACCGTCATATTTTCGTTAACACATTTCCTTCTTGGAAGTAGATAAATAAATATAAAAGACCCATTTTAGCTCACCTGAGCACGAAGTGCTCATAGTTAGCTTTTGTGATTGCCCTTTTTCCGTCGTCCGTCGTCATCCGTCATCGTCCGTAGTCCGTCCCAATTTTGGCCTAATCTTAATGAAACTTAGAATTTTACGCTCAATAAACTCTTGGAAGAGTTCGATATTGAGTCATCTAGGATAAAAAACTAGGTCACCATGTCAAATCAGAGGAAAAATTTATTAACACTCTGGAGGCCACATGTATGATAATATCTCTATGAAACGTAGTCAGAATGTTAACCTTGATGATCTTTAGGTCAGCGTTAATTCTGGATTATATGGGGTCAAAAACTAGCTCACCGGGTCACAAAATCAAAGGAAAAGCTTGTTAACACATTTATGGCTGTATCTTCATGAAACTTCAGTCAGAATTCTTAATCTTGATGGTCTTTAGATCAAGTTTAAATCTGGGTAATGTGGAGTCAAAAACTGGGTCACCAGGTCAAACTAAAGGAAAAGCTAGTTAACAAACTAGAGGTCACATTTATGACCATATCTTAATAAAACTTGGTCAGAATGTTATTCTTGCTGTTCTTTAGGTCAAGTTCTAATTTTGATCTGGTGGAGTCAAAAACTATGTCACCAGGTCAAATCAAAAGTAATGCTTGTTAACACTCTAGAGACCTAATTTTAAGTTTGAAACTCATGAGAATTGATCAGAATGCTTGTCTTGATGACCTCTAGTTCAAGTTTGAATCTGGGTCATGTGGGATCAAAAACTAGGTCACCAGTTCAAATAAAAGGTAAAGCTTGTTAACAGTCTAGAGACCTAAGTGTAAGTTTAAAACTCATGAGAATTGATCAGAATATTTGTCTTGATGACTTCTAGCTCAAATTCGAATCTGGGTTATTTGGGATACAAAACTATGTCACCAGTTCAAATCAAATGAAAAGCTTGTTAAATCTCTAGAGGCCATATTTATGATCATATCTTCATGGAACTTTGTCAGAATGTAATTTTTGATGATCTTTATGTAGTTTGAATCTAGATTATAATGAGTCAAAAACTAGGTCACCAAGTCAAATCAAATGAAAAGCTTGTTAACGCTCTGTAGGCCACAATTATGACCATATCTTCATGAAACTTGGTCAGAATATTATTCTTGATGATCTTAGGACCAAGTTTGAATCTGAGTCATGTGGGGTCAAAAACTAGGTCTCCAGATCGAATCAAAGGAAAAGCTTGTTAGCTCTCTAGAGTCCACATTTATGACCATATCTTTATGAATCTTGGTCAGAATTTTCGTCTTGATGATCTTTAGGGTATATTCGAATTTGGGTTATCTGGGCTCAGAAACTAGGTCATATGCTAAAATCACAGGAAAAGCTTGCTTACAGTCTAGAGGCCACATTTATGATCCTACCTTTGTGAAACGTGGTCAGAATGTTTATCTTGATGATCTCTGCGCCATGCTTGAATCTGGATCATATGTAGTCAAAAACTAGGTCACTCGGCTTGAAATTTGGATGACATGTACAGTTGTGCACACCAATCTTATAACTGACTTTCAGTGACCATGAATGTGACCTACTGATCTAGTTATTATTTTTTAAGATACAGCCTTAAATTCTTAATCGTGACTTACTGTCATACTTTCTTGTTTTTGAAGTTACAGCAACGTAATTTGGATTACATGTATAAATTTTGGATATTGAATAGCCTTAATCGTGACCTACTGACTTATTTCCTTGTTTTAATGTTAAAGCAACGAAATTCGGACCAAATTTATAATATTTGATACAGATTTCAGTACTCGTCTTGAATAGCCTTAATTGTGACCTACTGGCCTACTTTCTTGTCTTTGAAGTTACAGCAACAAAATTTGGACCACTTGTATATATATATATTTGTCAGGTGAGCGATACAAGGCCGTCAAGGCCCTCTTGTTCTTTTTTTAATCTACCGAATGCTTTTGTAGTTACCTGTTCCTATATCACATTACTCTATAACTTGGATCTTTATCTTTTATTTCTATTTCCAAAAGCCCCATGGAAATTGAAATACAAACTTATTCTAATTTAATCTAATTATTCTAATGCTGATTGATTGTTTCTTTTTGTTAATAAAGGTAGTTTTTTGCAGTTGCTAAATATGTGTCCAGCATTGACAAAATAGTACTTCGTACAAAAGTGGCAAACGCTCAAGAAAAGCAAAACCGCAATATACATTTATGGAATTTATTTCGTTCTTTAATGATATAAAATATTAAAAACGAACAACTGTTTCTTAAACAGTGCCCGACTTATTTTTAAATTTAGTGTATTTCTGTTAAATTTGTAGTCGACTTTCATTCTTGTCAAACGTAGATGTATCTCAAAAATCATTTAACATAGTATTTTTTGCCACAGGATCAATCACAAATTCAGTTTTTTGGAGAGAATAAAATGTATATCGGACAAACACTTCCTTGGAAACATATATAAAACGGTTTAATATGCCCGTTTTGGGAAAACGAGACGTATTATGTGATGGCGTATCCGTCTGTCCACCCGTCCGTCATTATCTGTGTCCGGAGCATAACATTATAACCATTATAAATATTGACTTTAAACTTTGCATATAGGTAGGTTCCGATTAGACGATGTGTACAGCACTTAAAGCGGCTCTGTAGGCCATATGTCAAGGTCACAAGATTAAAAGTTTAAAACTGTCCATCATATTTCGTGTCCGGATTATAACCTATTAACCATTCAAGATATTGGCTTCAAACTTAGGATGTAAGTACGTTGTAATAAGATGGGGCACAGAATAATGCATCGAACAGGGTAGTAAGTCATTGGTCAAGGTCACAGTAAGTTCAAATCTGCTCTTCCTATTTCATGTCTAGACCATAACTTAAATAAATCTTAAGGTATTGACTTGAAACCTGTAATATAGGCACTTTGGGATGAGACGATCTGGAGACTTCAACAATTAGCATTACAAGCTTCCCAATGACCCCATTATCCCCCCACCAAAAAACATCACTTATTTTCTCACCGTCAAGAACCCTGTCACCACCATCGCACGCACACACACACACACACACACGCGCGCATGCACGCACACAAACCATGCTTCCTCCCTCTCCACATCTCCCACAAAAATCTTTACATTTTGCTTGTTCTTTAATCTTACTTCCCTTTCCCTTACATAACCCTTTGGGCGTGCTCCTCTTGGCGGAGCTCTTGTTACATTTCCTGAGACGTCAGATAGAAGAAAATGAATAAATATTGGAAAATGTTATTCTGGAAAAAAACAATGATGGATGAAATAAGAATTCTGGACAGTATCCCAGACCGAAATGACTTTTACAAAATATCGAAGAGGCTCCATTTAAATATTTGACATAGTCATGTTACACACACGTGTAATTTTAGAAGAAACAAAAACTAAAAATGTGTCATGTTATCATGTTTGTCTATACTTGATGTAGCATTTATTCGGATTTGTGAAATATTAATCATGTTTCGTTGCATCTTTTGGTGATGGCTTAACTTTTGAATGTGTGCATGCACATGTACATACGCTCAATAGTTGAACATAAGTATTGCAAAATCATTCGCTACATTGTTAATATTTGCATTCTTTTACAATTGATTTTGAGATCATACATATGTATGTGCATATCAGCAATTGTGTTGGTTGCCATACCCGGGGCTCCAGTAGGTTCGAGTCCCACTGCAGTCACGACCACACCTTTTAATATGACATACTTGATTCACTAGGAAGTGGTCTCGAGATCGATTTAATTAAGCTTCTGATCAATATACTATGAAAGCATATATTTTCATTGGGACAAAACTTCGCAGATTTTAACTTTTAGTATGTTCTTCGCGAATTGTGAAAATGAATTTGAATTATACTAATGGTGAATATTTACGCGAGGATTATTTTTTGCGAGATATAGGGCCTCGTGAATATAGTAAAAATTAAACCCTCGTGAAAATTTCTGCTTTCACAATATTGCATTTCATAGTCAGGAGATAAATTCAGCTATAATTGCAATTTGTATAAAATATCTAAAGGCACTGTTACAAGATTGTCCATACTTGATGTATGGAAACAGATAATATGTAGTCATCGTTTTTTTTCTGTACATTTTAGAGCTTTTTTTATTTACATACCTATACGTTCTGTAATTAACTTTTTATTCATGTTTGTACCCACTCGATAAATTGAAAAAAGAGGATCCTGTGTAGTAGTATGTGTAATACGATTTTAGGTTGAAAGAAAAGCAAACAAATAAAGGAATAAATAAACAGTGTTAGGTTTGTTAGGTACAGCTTATAGTTATAGTTTGTTGTTTATTTTTCAGATATTTTTGAAGATCTCAAAGGAATAATAGTGTTAACTTAAACGTATCATATTTTCAATTTAAGCGAGTTCTGCATTTTTGAAAGACCCGACACCATGGCGCAACCTGATTTATCCGGATCACATAAAATAAAGGCTGGACCCGACATACCGAAATGTGTATTTATGTCATCCTGTATGTACATTAATAACAATCGGCCATTTATCTTTTAGCTATGATAAAAAAAATTAGCCATATATAAAAGTCTTTACTTGCTTACTAGGTAATTAATCTGCCTTATGACTAAGTGATCAAACCAAAGTTTAACATTCTTTTGCATTTAGTTCAGCTTGAATTTTACGTCATATTTAAAATCATTTGTACGACCGGGTTCTGCGCCTATTTCTAAAACATCTAAGTAGAAAGATATCCTTTCGCGACAAATTGTCGTCCTTTAATACCAAAGCTCATAAACAAGAATGGCCAGTAACAATTTCAGACTTAAGGTAACCCCATTTTTATTTTTGTTGTTAAGCTAATGTTATAAGGTATTGTAACTCAAAATGTGTCTTAGCCAGAATAAATGTTGTTTTATATACAAATATATGAATGCTAACGCTTTTTGAACAAATAAGTCTTTAACTAGTTAATGTCATGCGTTTCTATGTTTGCACATACCTTCTATAGCTAATAAGCAGAAAAATATGTATTCAAATTTGTTTCAAGTTTCTAATTGTGTTTCGTTAAATTTCACATACATGTAACACAATATATATGTGTAGAACTGACAGTGACAGATTAACTAGAACTTAGAAGTTTGTATAAACTCAATGTACTTAATACAATCTGTAAAATGATCCCTTGGAAGCGCAGAATGCAACCTAAATAGAATAATAGCAGACTCGGTTTAATCGAGTCTGTTCATAATTAAATGCGTGAAATATAACAAAATGATGAATCTGTAGCCAATAATTTTGGTTGGTACATAAAGAAACTTTTGTTTACGCAATTTAACTCTAAAGTAGTGTTTGGATACAATTTTTATTTACTTGTATGCAAGTAAACTAATATTTAGTTAAAATTGCATTAGAAACGAAATATTTAAATTGTGTACTATGCCTGCTTTCTACACACTTCATAATAAAACAAACCATATCCAAAATGGTGTTTGTGCTATATCTAGATTCCTGTTATTAATCATTTATTCATACAGATTGTGTAACACTAAGCAAGATATCTTTTACGAAAACGCACATATGAGGTTACAGAAAGAATGTTAAACTATATTTTAAAGAATACTAGTTTCCATGTCCTCTGAATTTCTGGTGACAAAAAGTGTAAAATACATATTTTGTCGTCATTGTAGACGTACACACGTACGTAGACGTTTACATGATGTTAGTTTATTGTGCTCCCAATGAGTGGTGGGGGCATATAGATTTGGTCTTGTCCGTGCGTCCGTGCGTCCGTCCGTCCGAAGTTCGTGACGCGCCTAGCTCAAAAAGCATTTAATATAAATTGATGAAACCTTGCATGAGTCTTAATCATGATATGAACTTGCGCACCTCCTATTTTTTGTCTGGCTCCGTCCCCTATTTTCAGAGTTATGGTCCCTTAAATAGTCAAAAATGCACATTTTCACCTTGTGACACGCCTAGCTCAAAAAGTATTTGATATAGATTCATGAAACCTTACATGTGTCTTAATCATGGTATGAACTTGCGCACCTCCTATTTTTCATCTGGGTCCGCCCCTATTTTCAGAGTTATGGCCCCTGAAATAGTTAAAAATGCACATTTTCACATTGTGACACGCCTAGCTCAAAAAGCATTTCATATAAATTGATTAAACATTGCATGAGTCTTTAACATGATATGAACTTGCGAACCTCCTATTTTTTGTCTGGCTCCACCCCTCAATTTTAGAGTTTTGGCCCCTGAAATAGTAAAAAGTGCACATTTTCTCCATGTGACGCACCTAGCTCAAAAAGTATTTAATATAAATGATTGAAAACATGCATAACTCTTTATCATGGTATAAACTTGCAAATCTCTTCTTTTTGGCTGGCTCCACTCCCTATTTTTAAAGTTATGGCCCCTGAAATAGTAAAAATATGCACATTTTTACCTAAATATGTGCCTAGCTTAAAACGTATTTGATGTAAATTGATGAAACCTTGCTTGAGTCTTCATCATGATGTGACCTTGCACATTTGGCATTCTTATTAAGAATCTTAGCGCTTATTATAGAGTTATGGCCCTTGAAATAGCAAAATAGTGGATTTGTTGTGTGTGATGCTCATAGCTCAAAAAGTATATGGCCTAGAATAATGAATCCTTTTCACTGAGTCCTACAGATACATTTGTGTTTATGATTGTTCAGCATTTTATAACGTCACGTAATGTAGTGGATAGAAACTGAACACGCAGTCAGTTTAACAGTATTCAAACGTTTCAGCAACATGCTTTCTTCAGGGAACAATGATAATAAAAAACGGATATAACGTCATATGGCCGAAAACAGGCGGCAGTATAATTTACGCAATGTTATAGCTGATATGCATTAGAGTATATGTATATGAAAGAATATAAATATTAAAACATACCGCAGCAATAACGTGACGAATATTATGAAGAAGTACTGGATTAAAAGTTCCTATAAAAATTAGGGAAAAGAGAATAATAGGTTAATCGATAGTAATAAAATGAATGACTAGAGAAATACATAATTATGCCATATGGTAATTTAGCATCGAGTCTCTTTTGGAACAAGGTTTGTAGTTTACGTATTCGCAAAATTGCTTTACATTAATGACTGAAATCATTGATCATTAACACAGTCAAACGGTACAAACTAAATGTGTTGGACCTATAAAATGCACTTGAACGAATGAAGATTAACTTGGATTTAATATCGTAACGATGGCTATTCATACGTTTCGATACATTTTGATTTGTCTGACCAACATATCGTTTCTGACTTATTTGCGTGTAATGCGATATATCATATTCTTAATGTACAGACAATATCACAACGCAAGTGAACCTTTTCAATGGTGACAGAACTTGTAATAAATGAATAGTCTACCATGTTACAAAAATGAGAGCATCTACTTCAGTTATATTTTTAATAGAACTGAAACTGATATTGCTGTGTTCTGAGAACCCTGATAGATTCTATAAGGCCGATACAAGTTAGTGTTTTTAGCATTCATTAAGTGACCAGCGTTATGGTGCTAAGATAAAATCATGCTTCATCTTTTATGGAATGATATTTCTCCATTTCGGCCTTTTATGTAAACAATTTAGACAAGGTACATAATTTACTACAATGATTGTATCGAGCTTTATTAGTTTTTTAGGTAAGCTTTGCACCTCTGATAATTCGTGTGGGGGATGTTGGCAGTTACTTGCGGAGAACAGGTTTGTACTGGTACAGAATCCAGGGACACTGGTTAGGTTAACTGATCGCCGTTACATGACTAAAATACTGTTGAAAAACGGCGTTAAACCAAAAACAAACAAACAAACAAACTCTCGTGTCAAATGATTTGTTTATTTTAAAGACATTATCCATAAATTACGTAAGATTCTCTATATCTAATTCGTCAAAGCTCTAGACGTAAACTCTTCTTATTATGTAACAGTTTTAATTAACACAAATACATTCGACGTTCTTGGGCGTTTTCTGACGAAAACAATCAAAATAATAAAATGTTTGAGACGCTCCTATATAATGATTATAATGTACCTCATTCTGACGATGATTTCAATTGTATATACAGTAAATTATCATATACTTGAATTCTACCATTGTCTACGGCAATAATAGTGGTATTTTTGATTACAACTACAATAGTCAAAACACAAAACTGTTGACCGCAGTCACACATAATAACTCCATAATGACATAAACTGCACTATATGTAACCTTCCTATCCAGCGTTCAGGCAATTATGATGCAACAATATCCTATTCTTGGTACTGCCGTTATACATACACGCACGGTTTCCATTCCAGAAAGAATAAAAGAATAAGTGTGCTTTCTTTCTTAAAACATAAATTATAATCGTGTTCGTTATGCTAATATCTATCGACAGACCGCATGAAGAGTGTGTAGCTTTGTTTAAGTTTCAAAACAAAAAGAAAACAAAAACAAACAAAAAAAGCAATGTCAGCTTGACATAATTTTTTAATAGAATTCTAAAACACATTTATTCCCTATGGCAGATATCGATACACAACTTTACTTTTATTACGTTTTCATGTACGACTTACTGAAATTAAAACATATTTTATTATTCGACTTTACAATATATCGCACTGTATTAGATTGATTACGCACATCATATGAAACAGATAGAGTTAATACAAAACAAAACTGAGCCAATATGAGAACAGCAGGGCTAATACGAGAAAACAGGGCCAATACGGAATTCAAGTATATCAACTGGTTCAAAAGAGAGGGCCAATACGGAGAAGTTAATTCCGTTATTTATTTTTTAATGACGCTATTTTGTTTCAAAGTACTGTAATAAATTACATTAAGTTTTACATTTATGACAAAAATATCATTAACATGTCTGTTTAATAACCAAGTATAACGGAGCCGATCTACGATGTCGATATACGTGTCTTTGTAGATTACAACGATACTTTCAGCTTATTCGGTATTGTGTACAAACAAATTCTTTTGATAATTACGATTTGAAACAACCTAGACAAAAGCACGACTTGTCAGCTTTATATCTACGAAAAAAATAGTTTCACTCGGAAAAAAACACAAATTCCACAGGTGTCCATAATGGACCAGTGGTTTATGAAGACTTTGGAATTTCGTCAAATCGTTCAAATGCCTAGGTCATTTCAGTGTTGTCTACAAGTGTCACTATATGTCTTGGATGTCAGATATTTCCGATTTTGAGAGCTGCAGACCGAGGTATTTCAGAAATATTTTCATGATAGATGTTGATTCTAAGGAAGCGTAAAAGGGCCATCATACTGTATATGTTTTAATTTGCTTCGGCTACATAAAGGATATGTAGTTGTTTGTAAACTTCGCATTATCTTTATTGCATAGTACAAAGATTTCTATGGAGAACCATTGTGGTTAAAATAAATGATAGCAGGATTCAAGTCTGCACTGTAAGTAAATTTATCAATTTACAAACTGTTTCAGTTTTAGCATGTAAGTAAAGGGTTGTCGTCAAGATAAAATCGTTACACTGCTTGTTGATCTCTCGCCTGATATGGATTTCCTCGACAGCGTATATCCCGTATCCTGTCACCTGCATATATTTTTACATACACATACAAGTTTATATACCTGCATGTATATTTCTGATTTGTACATGTCGATCTTGCAGCTCTGAAATTGTACTTGCTGGTACAATTGAATTACTAGTAGTTGTTTCCATTTACTCTTGACCCAAACGGTACGTCATAGTTTAACTGTCCCAAAATACATATTCTATTTACAGCTGCGTTTACATGTTTATAATATACCTCCGTTATATTTCGAAATAAATTGCACGCCACGGTAATTTTTTTCGTCATAGCTATAGCTACTCAACGAAAAACTATATAAGTGCTACAAAAGTGCTACAATTTTTTAAATGTGCCATTACAAATGTATCTTGTAAAATACAACGAAAGATAACATGTGTTGGGGCTAGTAAAATAAAACGAAAATCCAGGGTTCATCTTATCTTGAGTGAGCCAAGTGTCTATAAAAATATCTATATTATTGAAATGTGAACAGTATTTTATTGTATTTCCTGTTTATATAATTGTTACAGTAATGTATAAGACAACCCGTGTCTTTATTACTTTTTTCACCAAAAATAGATGTTTTGTACTCTTGGTGCATTCTTCGGCCGTATAAATCTATAATATGTGCATAATATGGGCTCAAGAGACACATATTAAAATTATGCGACTTACGTCCTAACCACTCAATTAAGGGGCATGATAATTCTGTGAGACCTTCCTAGATTTACCTATTAAACTCGTATCATACAGCCGGTATATGATTCTAGGTTGCAATTGTTCGAAGTTAAATGTAAAACCGTGTTCGATGAGTTTAAAACAAACGAACACAATCAATGTTTATAAGTCCGAAATTCTCTGAGGTTCAACGTATTAAAAAAAAAAATTAATCATGATTCCCGAGTGATAATTGACCGAAAGTCCGACAACCTTTTATATTTGAAATATTTAGATTTTATACAATATAGACATGCGTCTTGCGTCATACTATTTCTTTGACTCATTCCAACAAGGACACTTTTTAAAATTGATGTTTGAACAGCTGTTTCTAACTTACATTTGTTTATAGCCACAAGCATTTTTCTCTATGCGGGTCTCAAAATCAGATGTGGCAACTAGATAATTTACAGTTGAATATAGTTCTTTGATTTTTGAGTGGCTTACTAGTATTAATGAAATGAGGCGGCGGTGAATCTTGATGCATTTCTATTCAAAACTAGCGAAATGAACAGTTAAACAAAACCTATCAATCATAACTAGATATGGTAGATGTATTAATGGATCGCGAACATTTCATTTTAACAGTACTTGGTAATATCCAAAAACAGGTAAAGCAGGTTTATTATCCAATAAGTGGTTTTAATTTGTATATTGCAGTATTCTCAACTCTAAATACGATGCGTTACTCCATAACATATTTATAGTCCAGTGATAGTGTGTCGGACCTCTATTCTCTTTATGTTTGTATGGTGTAGGTTCGAGCCCTTTTTTATTAAATGAATTTACTTATTCTGTTTTAGCAGGTCTTTTTTTTACGTGGTTTTTGTGTGTGTTTATTTTTGACTTTGGTTTCATTTTCCTTAAACGAATGTTCTTCATTCATTTTGCAATGTTAATAGATTGAATGTCTATTATAATATGAGATCCTCTGAAATATGTCAATAAGTACTCGGTATAAGTGCACGAGAAAATTTTGATACAAATAGTTTTGTATTCCTTCTGCTGGAAAAATAAAAACGTCGCTCGTCCTGTATTCGAAGCAGCACTGTAAGCTTACAAATCATACGTGTTAACCACTGGACCACGCCGCTACCTACATCGGTTTTGCGATATAAGATATTTGTCATATAATGTGTCCACATGATTCTCTATTTCGTTGTTATGGGTAGATCCGGTATTAGTAAATAAAAGGTACAGTTATCGCGTTTTGTTAATACATAAAACAAGGGACCGCTTGTTAAGTTAAAATGAACTAATCCGTTGTTGCGATTCGGCATTCATATTATATAGCATATGCGTGTGTTACAAATTTCTTTTAAACATGCAAAAAATCATCAAAAACACTTTAAAATGATATCAGATTTCAAATACATGTATATAATTTTAAAGTTTGATTATCCTCAACGGCTAACACCAACTGGAATTTATATTTTTATATCGTATTCAATGACCAAAGGTCTCGTCGTTTTGCTATATCGTCTGGAAAACATGATGCCTTTATTGTTTCAATCTGCATATTTGTATGTCGCATGACAGTTTTTTGACATATACCTTGCACAATCTCCAGAGATCGATTTTGTACAGTATTTAAAGAAGAATAATTGACTTATACGTTTTAAGGCAAATTAGTCTAATAAGGGAAAGTCCAAGCCTAGACAAAATTGCAAAAGAATTTCTTTGTATACTTTTTGATAGAGTATAGACTTTGCCTTTTCTCGCATTTGAAAAGAAATTATTTTGAAACATGTGTTTTTCATTACCTTTATATATGGTATAGACGGCGATCCCTACTTACATTTGTGACGTCATAATGTAAAGTTAAAATGGCAGACAATTTTCGAAAGTGTATCTGGTCGAGATTTAATTCATAAATACTATGTAATTCATATACACATAATAGAAACATATTCCATATATACTATTTTTCCTAATATTAGAGACCTATCAAACATAACAAATACGAGTACATACTCTGCTCTAAATGATAGATATTCCATAAAATAAAAAAGAAAGAAAACTGTTTGTTTGTTTTAGGTTTAGCGCTGTTTTCTGTTACGATAGGCGGTTAACTTAACCAGTGTTCCTCAACAAGTAACTTTCAACTTCTCCACATAAAATCGGAGGTGGAGGACGAATGATTTCTCAGATACCTCCATCAAATTGTCACGCCCTACCCAGGGATCGAAAAAGCGATTCATAGAACTGAGCTAAGCGGATGGGGTAAAAGAAAGAAACGCAGGAATCAGTGGTTGTGATGGAACCTCGCTGTAACTCATCAGCGGTTAAACATGTATAATTCTATGTTGTAATTATCTGTATGAGCAAAGTCGCCATATGACCTATCATGTGTCGGTGCGACGTTAAATCCAACCAAAAAAAAAAAAAAAAAAAGAAAATCTTTATGAGCGACTCAAGAATCGTAACACTGTACATAGGACCGACGGCTCAAACTTGCTAGTCCTGGTCTCGTAAAACCAAATCCCGCCGTCAAAATATGTGAACATTTGCGTGGAGCTGATAATTAACCGGAAGAGACCATAGAAACTAATCTTATTGTCATATGTTACTAGGCTGGAGAAGTTAGAAACGAAATAGTAAAAATGTATGACAATGGGATGTGCGGGCGTGCGTGCGTGTGTGTTTATGGAGGAAAAGGGATAATATCAAGAAAAACACGAAACAATTAAGCTTTACTCTCGAGGAGGGCAAACTTAAAAATATATGAAACTGCTGTATAATACTGATCTATGATATTTTACAATAATTATGCTTTAACTTTTTGTTTTAAATGTGAAATCTCCGAACTATCTACACAATCGCATATGAATGGATTCTTCATTTTAGCAGTGTATTACAACGGAAAACTTGTTAAATTGGTACTTTGAGTAAGAAAAAAAAAAGAAAAAAAAAGAAAAAAAAACATTATTATATAGAAAATATATTAAAAGCGATTTTCAAAATGGCTGAATTATTATGTCTCGAACGTATCTGCAGACGTCGAATTATGGTACAAAATTTACGCATGGGGGTGGGGGAAAAATCACATGTGCAGAAAAAACTAATTCGGTGACCCCCCAGTTTTATTTGTCATTTGGACTCGGTATACATTTTAAACACCGTTTATTGAAAAAAAATCAAAAATTTAATTCAGGGATTTTGTAATACGCTGATTTAAAGCCGAGAAATGCTGCGAAACTGAACGTCAATTTTTAGTCATAAACGGCGATTTTCTTTCCATTTTTCAAATATTTGTCGGTATAAATCAATGATTTTTACATTACCATAAAGGAAAATATATTTCTCGTCGAATAATTTAAGAAAATGTGTTGGCTGGTGCCGTTGCAGTACCCGTAACAGTTGCCAAGGATACACGGCAACGTCAGTTTCAAAAACGGGCTTTGGTTGTCAACTTTGACGTCTCGTGTACAAAAACTGGTTGGTTCTATTGGTATAAAATAAACTGCATATTGTCTGAAATATAGTCAACTTTACACATGCAAAAATTCAAGACGCTACTCGAAAGTTCGCAAAGTGTCGCGTTCTACCTTAAATATCATTTATTTAAAAATATTACATTCACATTGACCTTGATGATATTAAAGGCATGTTTGTAAAATGAGTTGAACAAAACTTTTATTGAAATTAATCATTAATGAAGTTTTGTGTCAATTTTTTGTAATCATAAAAATGCTATTGCAAAATATGTAATTTGGCTAGATCTGGCGGTCATATAGGACGCCAATATGGATTTCTTTCGACTCCCAAACAATCTTTGTCAAATTAATTTCTATTTCATATTTTACAAGCCGCAAAATTATTCTGATTTATAAAAGTCACTGTTTACTGATACAGTTTGTTAGATGCCTAAAACCTCTGATATTTTTTTGCTATACTATACGTACATTTGTTTGTATTTCCTCACTTAATTACTATATCAACATTTCACAAACATAATATTTTATTTTCAGTCATTTATAAAACTTCTATGTGTAGAGGCCAGTGTTTATCATACATATAATGAACTTATTAGTTTTATTTAAATTCATATGTTTGATCGTCCTAATTTTGTTACAATATGTATATTCAATTTTGTTAAATTTTATGAGCATATTTTGAACGATCAAACAATATCTTCTTTTTTCCAGGGGTCTTTAACAAAAGAAATTAAATGTTTGCAGGCTCGCAGGAACATTTGTGATGCTGCTTTTTATGTCAATGACGACTGTAGTTTTGCTGAATATTCTAATAGCGCAAATTAGTGAGACTTACCAAAACGTTCAAGTTGACGCATGGAAAACTGTTGTAGTGAACAGAGCTTTGATCATAACGCGTTTGGAGAGAAACAGATCACACTTCACATTTTGCCAGAATTTGTTCAATGTAAGATGTATCCAATGTACTGATGTGTGTACATTTATTTATCTTGAAATGCATAGGTTTGGGGTCATAGCTTGAAAATGTATATGGACCAAAATGGCAATTTTCAATTACTTCCATTATCAAAAAAAGTTTTTATAGTCATAGATTGAAATGTTAACGTATGTTTTATATTTCACAATAAATGTAATAGAGATACAGGTTTAAAACCGACCAAAGGAACATTCCTCGAAAAGAAAATATTAACCTAGGAAAGTCAGAGATAATATTGCGTTGAATTGTTCCTCCGGTACATGATAATACATTTATACGCCCAAACTATTACAGAACAGATTGCTCTCTCCAATTAAATGAATATGCACTCAAGCAAAAGCATACAAATACTGCCTTTATGGGCCCGTCCGTAAGTCCGCGAGTCCGTAAAACTTTTGTCTGGATGATAACTATACAATTATGACAAGGATTTGTTTTAAACTTCAAGCAGTGATAAAATAACTATTTGAATGAAGAATAAAATATCAGAAACATAATATTGCTTACATTTCCAATTATTTCCTTATTTATTTCCTTATAACATTTTTTTTGGAGCATTACTCTAAAAAAGGAAATTAAGGGACTGTGTAAAACTTTAAACGATGACGGAAGATATTGTACGGAAGTAAAATGTACTAGAATTTCAATTGATAAAGAAATTTTCTTAAAGTTTCTAATAATAACTGCACCAGAGAACCTTGCATACTTTTAAATCTATTTCAGTGTTATAAATGTACATGTCCGGGGCAATGGTTTTGGTATATACTGAAAGGAATTTACATTACACTAGCCCGATAGGCGACGTCCATAAAGAGACTACTTGCATCATGATACCACTTCTTTCACTTTTGTGATGTAAAGAACAAATTACGATGTAGTAAGAGGCCGTTTGAGGTAAGAGACCACGTTTTACCCTTCCAATAGGTATTCACTTAATACAAGTTATAATGTATTCAAACTGCATAAAAAGTAAGAAGAAGTACAATGTATAATAAATTCTAACTTGCTGACTTTCGGATTATCTTCCTTTGTTTAATTTACATAACATAAAAGTCTTGTTCGGAGCAAAACTCTAAAACTACTAAAGGGATTCTTATAACTTTAAAATATGAAAGACAACATTACGAAAAAGTGCAGTATACAAACACCATATTATGCTACTTTGTTTACATTTGAAAAGGTAATGCCTTTTTTTCGAATCTCTTGGGGTATATGTATGGCGATTGATATCGCGGATTCAAACTCGATGAAAACCATCTGACTGCGGTCTCAGCAAGTCCTTAGTTGGGCGCTTTTACTGGTAGTAATCCATGTTTTAAGAAATTTCTCTGCAGTCAACAGTCAATAAATATGTAAAATATCCCGATGCAATTTATAGAATTTTATTCAAACCTAGACAGAAATATTTTAACTTCGATGTTTTTGTCACTACTCATCTAATAACAACAAACTAATTTTTTCTTCCAGGGCAACTGAAACACGGGTATGAGGATTGGCCATGGTTTAAGAGTGGTTCTAAATAGTTTACAAAGTCTTCACGTTGATTTTGTCAAATAAAAGAAAAGACGCTTAGTTTTAAATTTCAATGACATTATATCTTGTACATAAATCGCTACTAAATATGAAATAAAACTATGCTTTGAAGTGTTACGCAGCAAAGGTAAATACTCAAAGGTTAATTGAATACACCACACTGGTTGATGTAAAGAAACGATTCACTCGTTGTAATTATTTACATCCATATCCAACATCTAAACAGTTTATGTAATGTTTTTATATTTATTTATGATATCAATTTCTCTATCTATAATGCTGTAAGATTAATTAGAAATTTATTTATTTCATTATCATCTCTTTCGTCTTATTGTTTTAAAGTCACTACGAACGCGTTAGATATACACACTAGGATATTCTTTGCAGAAAAATCAAATCCATGTCTAGAGAGGCGTTTTCAACATTTTTTGATTATACAAACATCAGATAGAGGTGAATAATAAATATTGGACTTTGCACTACTGTAAGAAAACAAATGATGGATGAAATAAAATGAATTTTGGAATGTATCCTATACCAAATAAAATAACCTTTGAAAAATATCGTGGAGACGACACCTGAATATCCAACACTATCGTTTGATACTAACTGAAAATGTTTGTATTACCATGTTTGTCTATACTTGATGTATCATTAATCGGATTCATAAAATTCTAATCATGTTTCTTTGTATCATTTGGCGGCGGCTTCATTTTTTTGGACTGTATACATGCCTTCAATAGTTGTAAAAATATGTATTGCAATATTATTCGTTATTATCTGAACATTTGCATTAAAGTTGGAGTTTCTTATTTTTTAATTCACTTGGAGATCATATGTCTATGCACTTATTAGCAATGGTGTCAGCCGCCACACTCTGGGCGTCGGACTTTCTAGGAAGCGGTTTCGAGAACGACTCCAGTGAGCTTTACTGCTACGTGATTTTCCATAACCTATTTAATATAATACGAGGGTGGGATCAAAAGTAATGCAACCAGTGGTGTTAAATGACAACTAAAGGTTGAATTAAAAAATTCTTTATTTAAAACCTTCAAAGTAATCTCCTTTGACAGATACACAACGTCTCAATTTTTTAATCCAATCCTTAAAAACTTTCTGACAGTCTTTTTCAGGTCTATCACTAAGGAGATCTTTTTCAGGTATATCACTAAGGAGAACCAGGATGGCGAGACCTTTTAGCAGTGAAAATTATGTCATACATAACCTTTTTCACATTTGCGATCCTTTTGGCAATGCAAGGCCTTCTGGCATTTTTGATGAGTCATACTCGATTACTATTTTTCGATGCGGTTCGAAGAAATGTATCCAAGACTCATCACCTGTTACTACATTCATAAATGTTTTTTTTATCGTATCTTGGAAACCTTTTCAAAAGCTTGCGCGCCATCTTAACGCGCCACCTAGCACTTTTCTTCTTCAATTTCAAAATATTTCATCAAAGATGCTTTTGAAATGCTAATAATGTCCGCAATCTGCTGAGAAGTATATCTTGCGTCAGAAAGTACTATTTGTTTGATTTTTTGAACAATCCTTGGACTACTTGGTCGACCAGTTTTAGGCGCACTTTTGGCAGACTCCACACATGCACAAAATTTCCTAACCCATCTGCAACTGTGGAAAAGGACATTTCATTACTACCATAAACAGCACATATGTCAGCATAAATGTCCTTTGAACCTCTTCTGAGTGAAACGCAAGTCTTAATGTAAGACCTAATTTCGTTCGCATTTTTTACACTTTTACCAACCATTTTGCCTAACCGCCTACGAGTAGGGTTTGTGCAAATGTGAATTGTGAGCGAGATATTGTGTCTACATGTATAGTTTATACGTCGATTGAAAGCTGTTACAACGGGAAACAGGTGCAAGGCGTTAATTTTGTACTCGCGCTAAAACAGCGGTTATCAATAGCCATTGGCATTAATTTGATCCCATCCTCGTAGATGATATGTAGTCGTTTTTCTTTCTCTTCTTTTTAGGACTATTTATATGCACATACCAATACCTTCTATTATAGTACATGTAACTTTTTATTCATGGTTTATATACAATAAAATTTACATTTTTATTTATTTATGCTATTTTAGTTAGGAATAATAAACATGTAACCCAGTATAAAAAAATAACATTTATTAATTGCCTAATTGGGTACTTTAGCTGCCTCATGTCTGCAGAACTAATCCACAGTTTGACATCCTTTCACGGTAGGGTAGCTAGAAATTTCTATTACATACTTGAAACTTTGTTTTTGTTTGTTCTAGTGTGAGATCGAAATATATTTCACCAAGTGAACACTTTAATGCAATATTTTTATGAGTGGCGCTGTGACGATATAAATTCTGGAGTTCACGAGTGAATATATTTTGATCTTACACTGAAAATATGTATTTTAATGGTTTTAACCAAATTATATCCAGTTTGTCCGTGCAACGTCACGTGCATCGCATCATGACGTCATACTGTCTTGACGTCAGGATATCTTTGTAGAAAAACTGTAAATAGTTCTATTACGCTTCCTGATTTGATCGAATGTATATATTTATGATCCTGTTAGTATTCCTTAACATTTTTATCTTTACTGAAGTATACTTTGCATGGAATTTTCTATTATTCAAAATTCATATTCTTTCGCATTCAATATAGGCCAATACAAGTGAACAATAAAAATGATATTTTCACTGAAAAAGATTTTTATAAATAACATACTGAAACAATATACGTATATTATTACAAAATGAGATATCTTTTGTCAATGCTTTAGGGTGATACAAGCTGAGACTTTTGTCTCCAAATATAACTCCAAATAATGTTTATTAACCTGTTTGCAAGTAAGATATGACTTTAACTGAAAACATACTTTGGTCAAAAGCCCGCCCGCTCAGCTCAATAGGGAGAGCGTACATCCACGGATCTCGGGCTGGTGAGTTCGAGCCCTGGGCGAGGCGTATGTTCTCCGTGAAAATTTGATAAAAGACATTGTGTCTGAAATCATTCGTTCTCCACCTCTGATTCATGCGAGGAAGTTGGCAGTTACTTGCGGAGAACAGGTTTGTACTGGTACAGAATCCAGGAACACTGGTTAGGTTAACTGCCCGCCGTTACATAACTGAAATACTGTTGAAAACGGCATTAAACCCACAACAAACATACTTTGGTCAAAATTGTAATGAGAATGAAATAATGAATTGTGTATATGTCTGCTTTGTATGCCTTTTATAATAAAACAAACTTGATGCAGAATTGTGTTTGTACCTCTTCTATATTGCTGTTATGAATCTTTATTCATATAAACGTTTTGTAAATCTAAGTATGGTATCTTGTTATGGAAATACCTATATGAGTTTCCTGAAAGGATGTCAAACTATTAATAAAATTATCAGTCGCTTACTGGTTAAAACACCATTTCCGGGGACTATAGACATGATAGAAATGCGCTTTTCCGTCCGTCAGCCATTCCTTCATTCCGCCCGTACGCAGTTGCGTGTCCTGTCCATCACTCTGCCACTCATCAAGATATTTTAATATTACTTGGCACAAATTTTTCCATTAATGAGACGACGTGTCACGCGCAAAACAAGACCCGTAGCTCAAATGTCAAGGTCACACTTAGAAGTCAAAGTTCATCAGGGTTTCTTTCCTTCTGGTCTGTAACTCAATAATCCATAAAGAGATTTTAATAAATTTTGGTACAAATGTACCCCCATACTAAGATGATGTGTCATGAAAATCTTTCAGACCCTAGCATAAAGGTCAATGTCATTCTTGGCAGTCAAATGCTAATATGGCATGAATAGGGTCTGTTATGTTTCCGGTCCATCAAGGGATATCAAAATTATTTGGCATAAATGTTCCCCATAATCAGACGACATTTTATGCGCAAAACCTTGACTCCTAGATTAAAGGTCAAGGTCACACTTGGAGATTAAATTTCAACAGGATATTTTCCCTGTCCGGTCCATAACTTTGTCATGCAAAACAGAAATTAAATATTAGTTTAAACAGATATTCCCCTGGATGAGACGACCTGTCAAATGTCTAGGTCACACTTATAGATCAAAGATGAAGAGGGATTTTAATATTATTTAGCACAAATATTCCCCATAATAAGATGATATGTCATTTGCAACACTCTGAGCCCTATCTCATAGGTCAGGGTCAAACGTAGAGGTCAAAGGTCAACAGGGATTTTTCCAGTCTTCTTCAGAATTACTTCTCTTTAATATGATGATTTCTTACATTCTTTTTCTCATATTTTCCTTCTAATTAAAAACAAAAATGTAATGTCATCAACATTGCAATTAAATATATTTTTTATATTTATATATGTTATAAGAAACCAACAACTTGAGATTTTATATTTGCAAATATTTATCAAAACGTGGTGTTATAATATATTGTGAATATAGAACAATATTGTTTATATACTTCCTCCATGTTGGCAGATATCTGATCATTATATTATATTATACTGTAGTTGAGAAAACAAATTTCCAGCCAGTAGGGGACTTTGTAATACTTCATTCACTTGTTCTAGTAGCCGTGCCCTCCGAAAGTCTTTACAAAGATAAAAACCTATAAGTAGCATCAGTTCAAAATGATACAAATGTTCTTTGAAAAAGTAGGAAAAGAGAAAAAAAGAATCAAATGATGCTAAAGAAATTAATTCAATGATCAGAGAACTACAAGTCAAATGGTAATTTTGCACTGAATCCCTTTGGGAAAAAGGTTTGTTATAAATATATTCACAAATGTTCTTTACACAAAACACTAAATTCATTCATCATTAACAAAGGCAAGTGGTAAAAGCGAAAAATCCTCAAACGTTGTACCATTAAATTGCACTGCAACGTAAAAAGAGTTACTTGATTCTGAGAAGATTTTTATATCAAAATGATGGCTACTCATACGTTTCGACACACTTTGATTTGACTGGCCAATATATTGTTTCTGATATATTTTGCCAGTAATTCAGTTTTTCAACACAAGTGAATCTTCTAAAGATTTACAAAAATACATGTAAAACATTTGTGGATCAAATATAAAGCACATATGTCCATTATCACAGACTTTACAAGTAAAAGTGTTTTAACAAAATAAATGCCTACAAGTCAGTGAATAACTTTATTCTTATTTTGTTTTACAAGAACACATTCAATGAAAAATATTCAAATGTTATTACATCGGTGTCATTTAGTTTGCACACGTTGTATTCCATGTCATGTGTAGAAATAATCTGGATAAAGATATGTCTTAATATTAATACAACATTTTACAAAACAAAAATGATTAATTCAATGTAACTCAAATTAATAAGTCTTTTGAAGAATCACCAATTTGTAGTACGTGTTACTTTGTTTTCGCACTTCCTTCTTTCTTGTTTTTGCACCCCTTCCTCTCCACATGCTTCTGTTATTTTTTTCAGATCATTTCCCGATATCGGTGGTTTTGAAGCTTGTGGTACTATAAGAGAATAAACAAAAATTATAGAGTCAATATAGCAGTATTTACATTCAAAATTATCAAACTGATATGCATGGTGGAAATAATTTATATACATAAACAAAAACTTCTTATGTAAGATTTCTGGATGATATTGACTCAGATGGGACAAACACAGATTAGTAACAAATTATCTTAGGATATTGAAAACCAGCTAGGACTTTTTTATTTATCATATTTTTAATTTCGTTTATAGACAATCAAATTGTCCGCACTACTTGATAGCTAATAATTTTTGTTATTACAACATACTACTTAATTTTGCATTGGTTTGTTATTATAGGACTAATTTAGTTATCAGATACATGTTATCAGAACTCAGTGTGCACAATGCATAAGAATACATCAAATCTGCAACGAGAGGGAATATATTTTCATATGTCAGAATTGATTATAAATCATGTATCTTAAGTTATTGCTCCAGTCGGTAAAAGTGACCTTCATAAGATTAGGAGTAATGTTGTCACTTACATTTATTTACACAATGGATGGCTCAAAGATTATAAGAAATAAAAGTTTACATATTTTGATACTCAATAAGACATGTTGAAAATCAACTGAAAAACTGTGTAGCAGTAAGTTGTCATTAATAAAACATTAGCCGGGCTTCATACAGAATAGAGCGCAAACACATGGAAGATTTTTTCATTACGTGAGCAAATATTAACGTTTCCCAAAATTATCCATGATTTAGGCAGTGGTACTTAAAATACAAAGAAGAATTAGGTAAAAAGAGTTATTTGCGCAACCAGGTGAACATGGGTAAAATGTTCGGAGGAAATGGAGACAACTCCGCTAGAACTTTATAGTAGACTTAAATGACTCGGTAGCAATTATTTCCAGCACACCATGCACTTTTTACCTCTATGAATGAAAAAAACGCATGAATAATTAATACAGTGATCGGTGATTTGAAAACAAGTAATGAGTTTGGAAACTGAGTCTTTTTTGCAGTTAATTTTACGGACAATCTTTTTTTTGTAAAAAATAAGATAATTCCAGCAGGATTTTTCGAGGTAAAACATGTTGAGAAAGCTACATCTGGAAAGAGAGCAATCTTCTTCCTATGTATATGACTCGAGGTATGTTAAAAGTAAATCAAAGGAAAAAAAAACTATTTTAACACTATTATTTTCGTACAAGTGTTAATCTGTATTGTAGGTTACATATAGATAGATTACTTTTCCATTGTCTAGCACTGACAGGATTAAGATTGACAAATGGTGTCCACTAAACAATTTAACTCTTAAACAGATTGTTTCCATTGTGTAAAGAAGGCTCAAGGTCAGTCTTTACAAGATTCACTCAATTAAACAATATGAATCTTACATAATTAAAAAAATAATCTCATCAGATGAAAACAATCAACTTCAGTTAACACTTTCTGCATGAAGAAAAGCTACAGCTGCATCATATTGCTGTTCAGTTTAACTTGATACATATGATGAAGATTAGATTTCATTTGAGGTCATTACGATGATTCAGACTGTTCTAGTGTATACAAAATATCCATACCAAATCTGGAAAATTCATTCGAAATATTTGCACCGCTGACCTGCAAAATATAAAATGGTTGACGTGCACTGTTTTATTTTGATACACCTTCATATATGTAACGAATGGCGGGGTATTACTTTCTACAAACTTTTAAAATCATTAAATTTTTTTTTATTTTATAATCTTTAAAACCTGACATTTTACACATTTAAGCAAAATTAAGTTATAGGGTGAGGACATGTGGACTCCACACTTTCTGTCATTGCCAGCTACCATTATATTATATTTCATTATATTTCTTTTGCTATATTGCTGCTTTGACATTATCTTTCTGGCAAAAGTAAATTAAGTACAAAAAGTGAGATCATTAAAACATCATTCAAGACAGAACTTATGGAAGATTGCTAGCCCATGCCTAAAACAATGCCAGCAGAGGCACCTAGGGTTTTCCTCCAGCATTAAAACTGGAGAAGTGCGAATATGTGCGCTTGTACTGTTGTTACAATTTAGCATTTGCATTTAATCAATGCTCAAATCCATGTCGTAGGTAAATTTTTTGACACACATCGTAGAAAAAAATTGAACAGCTGAATTATATCGTGTAATTGCAAATTGCCAGAGTAACCGATCACATCATTCTATTACATTTGATCTTAAATTTTTTTCATATTTTACAAGACATATTAGAAACGAAATAAAGTGTTACCGAAAACCAAACTTAAATTTATTTGTGATCTAATTCATATTCAAATTATAATATATATTTTACAAGACATATTGAAACGAAATAAAGTGTAACCGAAAACCAAACTTAAATTTATTTGTGATCTTATGCTGCGGGACGTATAACCAGCTAATCAGACATGTTTAAATTAATCTAAAACAAACTTCTTCAATAAAATTACTATTCTTTCTTTTCTTAAAATGCATGTCACTGAAGTAAAATTTACATGTACTTTGACGTGGCACACAATCTATTAATTTTTTTACTACGTCTAGTACTTTATACTTTCCTTCCTACTTACGGCATTGACACTTGAAACAAGATCCTATCCATACCTTTTCTTTTTTACTCTCGCTGTGTACCATCATACTCTGTGATGCTTTAGATCTACTGGATTCCGTTTTAGGCTTTGTTTGAGGCAGCTGACAATTGAAATGAAAATCATACAATGAATGAAACTAATGTTAAATTGTTTTGTTTTTTTTTTGGTTTAATTCATACCGATTAAATGTCTTAAGGCAATTTTCGAGCTTTGGATGAAGATGAAGTCTATGTGCTCTTCCAATTATTGTTATTTCATTATTTCATACACGGAACTCTACATTAAAGACGCCGGGGTGAAGGGCAATTTTCATACAATCAGGGTTATTAATCTAAATACGACATATCATTCTTTATGTTGTTGAATAATTTATTTGACCTCTTTCGGTTCAACACACCTTCATACTCTGTGACCGCATGTCGTTTGCCTGAGCATGCTGAAAAAAAGAAACAATATTACAGAGTGTTAAGTTGTTCGTTCACATACAAAAATAATTACTTTTTATTTGCTAGACAAATTTTCAAATTTGTCGTTCAACTAAGATATTTATTTTGTTATATACCTACGAAAACTATGTAAAAATATGGCTTGTATTTCAAAAGAAAATATGGACAGGCAGAAAACAATTTTCCTATTGTATTGAAACCTCTGTATTGTACATGTGACCGTATTTTTATCATTTATAAATGTTTGTGACCTGAACGAAT
>NW_026462129.1:0-76283 GCF_021730395.1 Mercenaria mercenaria | reverse complement strand
GATCATTCTTCAAATTAACATAGTTTAGTATATTCATTTATGATACTTTATTATTGCTTATATACTTAATAGTCATCAGAACTTTCAGTTTATCTTTATTGTTACAAACTGCATTTAATATCATTTTCTTTTTTGTATTTTCATCAGCTATTTTGAATAAGATCAGTTATGAAAGAACTTTTAGCTATTTTTAGATTATAGACAAAGAGTTTGCATAAACATTGTTAAGGTCATAGCTGATATGTAAGATAGATGTTGAATGGCTTATCAGAAAAATGCTGACCGATCAGAATGTACTTTACGTCCTTCATGGTTGAATGCATTCTGGAAGAGTTTACCTCAGTAGAATTTCATAGCCATTTCTTCACTTTGTAAGGAACTTTTGAACTGACAACATCTAAAAAACCCTTTTAGGGTATAGTAATTAATAATTAAATAAATGTGTATTTATTTTTTGGCAATTTATGTAACCTAAGAGTTTTACTAAATTTATTGTAACTTTTCACTAAACAAGTAAGTAATTTTCTGTAAGTAACTTAAAAGCTATTGTCGTTTAAGTAAAGTGTCACAAAACATATTTAGATACTTTAATAATAACATTTATTATTTACATTATTATTTACTTTTGACAAGATTAGAACTTTATTCTTTTTATTCACTAAGCTGATTTGTCATCTTTATCAGTATTTTTTGGCATTTTTCTCACTTGAATATTCAGATCACTTTGTTAAATATTAATCAAGAAAGTAAAGTAAAATTTGATGGTTTTTAAATTTATTCAGCATTTGTGTTTTTATGTTCCCTTTCTAAGTAAACGATGGTGTAATCCTGACGTGTCAGTAATTCTGACGTTATAATTTACTACCTGCAAACTGCTAGGCTAGACCACTGCTTCCGTGCAACTATTAAACGAACTTTAAACAAGACAGCTTAAATAATTTATATTACCCACAACAATATTTTCACCAAAGCTTTTCGACTTATCATTTTGAAAGTGTACGTAATAGAGAATACATTTACTCAGCTGATGTTTTGTATATAAGTAGACGTTGGTAGATTTGCTAATTGCGAATTACTGGACCAAATCATTAAGCACTACATAGCAATAATTTTATTGCTGATTTCAAAAGATGAAGCGGAGATTACTTTGAAAATTTACAATATTGTATTACTTTAAAAAATGGATGTATTTTTTTTTTAAATTGCGAACTATTTGCTGATTTATTAAACAGACAAAATATATATTTAATTCAGATATACCTCAGACTCCATTCCCATTAATGTTAGAAAAATTAAAGTTTCTAATTCAAGCGGAATCGAAATCATAATATAATGCCTTTAGAATACTCAAAAATACTCAGATGACTTGACAATATTTTAGTATGTATGTCCAAAACGTAATAAAATCTTTCAGAGGATAATTTGGATGCATAAAATCATCTACGCAAAATAATAGCAGAATGATTCGATTTGTCTGATTCTGTTCACGTGCGGTGATGAAAAGTGAATAATTCCTTACGCCTTCAAGCACAAGTTTTAACCCTTCGATATTTTAATATTTCATCATTTTCATTTCTATTTGCTTTTTTTGTGTATGTGTGTGTGTGGGTGGGGGGGGGGGGGGGGGGGGTAGATTACCTCAACAAATATGTACTGCAGTGGTAACTTACTTCACCAATTTTAGCAAATTTATGAGTACAAATGTATCAGCATTTTATTTCTTTTAAATCGAACAGAAACATCGATATTTAGATATATGATAAAGGAGACGATTTCAATTCTGAAGTTGTCAGTTTTTACCATCTGGATTGGGATGTTCTTCGAACGGCACCATAAGGTGTACGCTATATATCACAAATAATTCGTTCGTTTGGCTAGAGCTTTCTCAAAGTTAGATAATTTTGATATAAAGACTTCGTATTACAAAATGTTATTACACCAGGGTTCTAAGTATCATAAACTACAGATTAAAATATTTTACTAAATTTACGTTACCGGACCGTCCGTACTTTTAAAAATATAACATAAAAATTAAAATACTTCTAAGACTTGGTTTTATCCCCGTGTACTATTGGGGTGTAGTTTATAAATAAAAAAATAAACATCAAATATTTGTAAATTATCAAAAGAGAACACGATGCGGAAACCGTACATCATAGTGCTTTTTTCGTGACTGTAAAATCTAAAGTTAATCGCTACGCTTTCCTATTTTATGGTGTGATTACTTTTAAAGCGTAAGACTCTTGCTTAGTCGTGCCCATGAAAGATAGGTACTTAGCGTTCTGTCTTCAGACAAGTTTTTGAGTGCATTGATGTACATATACCTGAGACTGACACTATATTATTAGGTTATTTAACATTGTTCTTACAATACGAAGGTATATTTGGACGAGTACCCAGCTGAAGAAAAACATATTGGAACAGCCGCTAGGCGAGTCCAATATGGGTTTTCCAGCTGGGGTACGAGTCCAAATATATCTCGTATTGTACAATACAAAGTTTAATAACATTTTTATTCTATATCGATTTTATTTTAGTTTAAATTAAAAATGATACACTGAATATTGAAAATCTGCATTTTCTGTATTTTCCTGATTTCAAGACGCATAATTAAACTGTATACATAGAGCGCCTACTTTACTTGATTTACATTTGGAACATTTTTACGCGTTTCAGGCTTTATTGTTACCATGGGACTGTTAAACTGTCCAAATACGGAAAAAATACAGGTATTTTTGTACTACGCACGTGCGTTTAATACTGTATTATATTGTGCGGGCACGTGTTTGAAATAAACGTTTACGATTTGATAAATAAAATATATATACTTTTCTTTTTGGAAGAATAATTATGTTATATTTTATACCATCTGGTATTTTATCACTAATGTTTCATAGCAGTGAGTTATTGCATTTCCACTGTCTTGTCTAACTTGATGAAAATACAGTAAGTGCGAGGTTAGCATGCCAAAGTTTCTTTAATATAGGTTACTGAGCGTTCTTAGGAGGTGAACCTTATTATGTTATATATTACGTGCTATGTACACTATATATTGTCTTGCTTGTAGGCGGCGTTACTTTCCTCCTAATCCACCCCCTAATTGTACGCCCCACCTTTCCTTTTACTTTGAGTGAGGTTAGGTAACCACCATATACTGGCTAGAGAGTTTGGGGTTTGCTTTTGATACCCGCCGTCCCTCAGCGTTGCCCAACTGTGTTGTTTTGTTATACATGTCTGTTTGATTTGCTTTGTACTTTTGCTTTCTCACTTGCCCAAACACCTCACCCATTGTATATTCCATACCCATTTTTGCATCTTCAGTATAAATAAAATGTACGTGTTGTTGGATTTTTGAAGTGTCCCGTCGGCTTTATCTTTTAACTACAGTTTCAATTCAATACGGGAAATGTATGACTCTGGTCGTATTAGATGTGCTCTGTGTTTCCGGGAAATCTACCCGTGCCTTTTGAGGTTGATAATTGGTCCATAAGTGAACAAGAGCTACTAGTTAAAATATAAACTTTTCCTTTGACATAGTAATAATTTAGTAACTAAAGCTGTTAGAAAGAAATGTTTGTCTTAATTTTCTCAAAAATGTTGATAATCTTTCAAGTTTCAAGATCTGCCAAGGTTTACACATTGGTTAACAACAATAAAGACCTTTAAATGTTATCCAACTTTTCCATCAAATATTTTTTATATTTTACTACCTAAACCTAATTCTAAACAGTAACAAAAATATAAATATACGTCTAGAATTTACAAATTTCATAATAAAGCCAGACTTTGGAATATATTTAACTTTCGTTTGATATTCAATTTCAATTATTCAGTAATGCATTAATATCATTTTAATTGACTACTACCGTTTTTAAAAAGTTCACAAAAAATACACATGAATGTTTTGCTTTTATCAAAAAATGCATGTATCATTTAGAAAGATGTGGAAAAGTAGGTGTATGCCGAAGGTTTTTATGTTGTTCTAACAAACATCAATACATTATATAGGCATAGGAAATAGAGATCAATATAATTGCACCTTTACTAATCCTACCAGGTGTTCTGTATTACAAAAGTGCTACTATTGTGACATTTTGATACAAGCAAAACTGTTTTATCTGCTCTATTAATTACTTACTAGTATTTCATTTTATCACTGGCTTGTTAAAAGTTATTTTTTAACATATGTAAGTTGACAGAATCATAGGAACCATGTTTTAAGGGGTAAATCTAACACAAAATAATAAATCCTAAATGTTTTTGTTGTGCAAAAACAAAAGTATGAATTTGTGTCTAAAACAGTTTTCATTTTCCACTCAATTGTGTATTGCAAGGGGAATAAACTAATAGATATCTCTGCTTATAAGTACTAGCTTAAGGCAAGAGTTGTCATTCTTTGTGGATCACAACTTTAGATTAAAAATTAAAACTTCTGTTATTGATATTAACAAAACTATCATAAACTTCACACTTGTGAAATCATTGTTGGTTATTTCAAGGACTTGGCAATCAATTTCTAGACTTTATTTAAGGTATTACTATCATTGACAATTTTAGGGTCTATCTCTACATTATAAACACCAGACTTTATTTTAACGAGACTTTTAGATGTTAATAGTCAGCTGTTACAGTTGCGCACATACACCATTTTAATTCAGCCGCGAGTATATTCTTCTGGAGTGAGGAAATTACTGAAGATGATGACGGTAATGTAGTCAAATATACCACAATTTTGTTTCATGATGTTTTACATTATAACGCAATTAGTTTTAAAAGTGAGCTGGAGTCCAAAATAAAAAAATCAAATCATTCTCGAGACCTGTATTTTGAAATTACAGCTGTAAAAGACTTGTAAGTGGAAAATTACCAGCATTGTTCCATGATGATAACCATTTAGACAGGATGTATTTTTTGATATTTGGCCTTAAATCTGTATATGTCTGGATATGTGTGAGTGTGTGTATGATTGTGTGGGAGGTTGTTTGTATGAGTATGTATGTTTGAGAGGCAGGTGATTGATGTGAGATTTAAAAAGAGATGTATACCAAACAAATGATAGTATATGAGCATCATATTATAAAAATGAAATAATAGCAATAGACACATACTTGATTAATTAAACTTGTTGGTAATATTGTATTGTATTATGTAAACGTTATTGTTATTGTCTGTATGATGTACATGAAGAGGAAAAATAGATATTAAAAGAAATCTCCAATGTCAAAGATTGACTATGTAAATAAGACAGACATTTTGAAAGTACAGAAGCACACATGGATAGGCTTATATTATGAAACTGTTATTTTTAATTCATATTTTCTTCCCATCTAAAGAATATTAGCAGTATTAATGTTAAGATGATACAAGAACGTAAATCAGGATAACATAATTTAAAATTTGCACATTTATGATGCAATTTTATGTTGAAGCACACTCTTTCATCTTCGTTATATTTTATTCCTTTGTTTGGAAAGCCCACGTCAGTCCTTAAAACAAAGTTACAAATTTAGGTTATACATTTATTGGAAACAGGTAGGTAACAAAATGCACATAAAAATGAAATGTATTGACTGACTCGTTGTACAGGGATTGAATGTAGCTATTACTTAATCCAAAATCGGTTTACAAGATAATCCCAAAGCCGTTGTGCGTTAGTTCTGATAACATACGCTAGGGTCTACATGCTAATTTTACATTGTTAAAAGCGTATTACAAATTACTAATATAAATCACTGCTATATTTCTAACATGTTAAAAACCATTACATAATCTACTTCAATTATGAATCTACACAAAAATTCTAAGATCGCCGAAGTTATATTGAAAACGTTAGTTGTAAATCATAACTAAAATCATTTATGTAAAAATATATATTCATATATAGTGTTAACAATATCAGGAACTGTTGTAATCATACATGTAATAATATTGCAATTCCTGTGAACAAAAATACATAATGCTCAGCTTTTGTAAGGAATGCCTATCTGCTTTAAAATGATAAAATATTGCCTACTGTAACGTTTTCATACAACTCCTTAACAGATGGAACTTCATAGAATGTTCTGCGCTGTGGAGCGAAGTCCACACAGTCATTTAAAATACGATTAAAATATGCTTATTAATAATAAGCGTTGTTTGACATGCTACACACTCAGGTTGATTTTCTTTATTCAAAAGATAAGAATAAGTCAAACGGGTATGGCCAACTTCCTCCCTGCGAGCAGATCTTTTCCCTTGTTGCCATTCACCTAAAGTAGGTTTATATATATCATGAAGTTTATTGAACGAAGCATTGTTCCATGATGATTACCATTTAGATAGGATGTATTTTTTTTTTAATTTGGCCTAAAATCAGTATATGGTAATTACAAATTTGTTTGTGGTAATGAAAGGGATTACTTTGCTGCAGTATCAGCATACTCGTTTCCATGAATACTAACAGACATTTACGGATTAAGTCTACGTGGACTGTGAACACCTAGGACGATCGATTTTTCAAGGGGACCGTCTCAACATAATAATTTTAATTTATGTTTGGTAGGAAAACATTTCTATAATGATGATAAGGTCTGGCTTAATATGTCACTGCACAGGATAATACTTGGATTTGTCTGTCCGTCCGTCTGTTCGCCAGAGAAATGTTTTGTTATACATATCGCAAAAAGTATTTGAACTAGCGTCATAACACTTTCCTGAAATGTTCTTCAATATTATAAGTTGCGCATCTGCGACAAAGTTGAAAAGATGAGCTAGTCTGATCGCAATGTATCCGTATTCCATCGTCGTCGTCGTCCAACATACAAAAATCTAAACTGGGTCAGTTGGAATCAAAATGTAGGTCAGCAGGTAAAACATTGTGAAAACTGTAGAAAACATAATATCTTGCGTCTCCATTCCTTTGTTGTTATTATACGCCCGAAGGGACGTATTTTGGGATACCACAGGTGTTCATTTGGCTGTCTGTCTGTTTGTCTGTCTGTCTGTCCGTCTGTCTGTTAACAATTTCGTGTCGACTCCGCTCCTTGAAGGATTTTAAACAAATTTGAAACAAATGTTATCCACATCAAGAGGACGTGCAGAGCGCCTGTATCAGGTGGATTGCTTTAAGGTCAAGGTCACACTTAGGGGTCAAGGTCATATGACTTTGTTTCGTGTCCGCTCTGTAACTCTTGATCTGTATGAGGGATTTTAAAGAAACATTGCACAAATGTCCACCACATCGAGTCGACGTGCAGAGCGCATGTTTTGGATGGCTAGATACAAGGTCAAGGTCACACTAAGGGGTCAAAAGTCATATAACTTTGTTTCGAGTGCGATGTGTAACTGTTGAATTGCTTGAAGGATTTTAAAGAAACTTGGCACAAATGTTCACCACATTGAGACGACGTGCAGAGCGCATGGCTCGCTTCAAGGTCAATGTCACACTTAGGGGTCAATGGTCACATGACTTTGTTTTGTGTTTATGTTGCTTTGCATTGCGGTGCTCCTGGTTTTATTTGGCATACCCATTTTTTGTTCACTTACAATATTTTTTTATTGAATTACTTCCCTTTTATGTTACTATAAATAGGTTATTTTGTAACATTTTTATTATTGGCCGTAGGGAAAAAACCGATACCACTTTTCTGTGGTACAACATGGATGGTACCTGCAAAGTTAAGGTGTATTTTGACATATCTGTACCTGGTAATGATTTTAGTGGACCTAGAGTTTTTCGGGGAATTTCTTCCCTTTGTTGTCCTTTTCGTTTGGGCTTCAACAGTAAAGTTCTTTAAATTTTGCTCCCATCCCCTGATATAATCCTTCGGGCGTATATTGCCCCGCTTGGCGGAGCACTTGTTATTTCTGTATTATCCGCGTTAAAGACTTTGTATTCGTATAACTTTATTGTTTTAATTTGTCAGTAGTGGATGGACGAAGAGATGGACAGCTTTTTTACTAGATAAATGAACGGAAGATAGGAAAATAATCAAAATAAAAAATCTTCCGATTTATACCGTATTATGGCATAAACATGAATTAAATGAAATTCATTTCTTGTTGACAGTTTTCAGTTTATACACTCAATCCGTTATGTTTACTTCTACACACAAGGGATGCACAGACATGTACGTAGAAACTAGGCCTTCAGACTGTTGAAAAGGTATTTCTATGATATGACCTATCGACTGACTTTTATATCCCAGATAACTGTATTTTAATTTTTTATACATTTAAAAAGAGAAATGTTCTGTCTTTGGACTAAATTTCATAAAGAAAATGTGGCATCTAGAGTAAGTATAAAGTTTTCAAAAAAGGTAGATAATTAAAAAATGGGACGACCTAGATTATGGTTCCTTGTCCCTACACTCCTTCTCACTTACTTCTATCAGTTTGTAAAATATGAAATCTATCTTGCATAGTATTCGAGTTATGCCCCAAAGAAGGTTTAAAAATGGAGATTATCAAAAAATGCGACCAACTACAGTTATGGTTCCTTGTCACTGCACTTCCTTTCAATGAGGTCTAACATTGTATAAAGTTACGACTTGGTATCTTCAATACTTATTTAGTTTATCATCCGGTCAAGAAGTGTCAAAAGGGAGATAATTCAAAGGTGCGACCACATAGAGTTATAATTTCTTGTCAAATCAGAGTTATGGGGGTTGATTTTCCTTGTGTAGACTTCGATAGTAAATAACTATTTTAAGTTTCAAGTCAAAAGCTTTAATAGTAACAGAGATATTTGAAATTATCAAAAATTTTAACAAAATGATCTAAGTTAAAAAAGGGCATAATTCTGTCAAAATCCAAACCAGAGTTATGGGGATTGCTTTCCTTGGTGTAGATTTCGATAGTTAATAACTATTTTAAGTTTCAAGTCAATAGCTTCGATAGTAACAGAGATATTTGTCTTTATCAAAAACTTTAACCAAAAATTCTAAGTTAAAAAGGGACATAATTCTAACAAAATTCAAATCAGAGTTGTGGGGATTGTTTCTACGCGTGTAGACTTAAATAGTAAATTAGTATTTTAAGATTCAAGTCAATAGCTTTGATAGTAACAAAGAGATTTGACTTGATCAAAAAAAAATAACAGAAAATTCTTAATTAAAAAGGGGCATAATTCTGTCAAAATCCAAATCAGAGTTATGGGGATTGCTTTTCTTGTTGTAGATTTCGATAGTAAATAACTATTTTAAGTTTCAAGTCAATAGCTTTGATAGTAACAGAGATATTTGACTTTATCAAAAACTTCAACCAAAAATTCTAAGTTAAAAAGGGGCATAATTCTATCAAAATTCAATCAGAGTTATGCGGATAGTTTCGCCTGGTGAAGCCTTTGATGGGAAATAAATATTTTAAGTTTCAAGTCAATAGCTTCGATAGTAACAGAGATATTTGCCTTTATCAAAAACTTGAACCAAAAATTCTCAGTTAAAAAGGGACATAATTCTAACAAAATTCAAATCAGAGTTATGGGGATTGTTTCTACGCATGTAGACTTAAATAGTAAATTAGTATTTTAAGATTCAAGTCAATAGCTTTGATAATAACAAAAATATTTGACTTGATCAAAAAAATTAACAGAAAATTCTTAATTAAAAAGGGGCATAATTCTGTAAAAATTTAATCAGAGTTATGGGGATTGATTTTCCTTGTGTAGACTTCGATAGTAAATAAGTATTTTAAGTTTCAAGTCAATTGCTTTGATAGTAACAGAGATATTTGACTTTATCAAAAACTTTAACCAAAAATTCTAAGTTAAAAAGGGACATAATTCTATCAAAATTCAAATCAGAGTAACGCAGCATGTTTTTCCTGGTGTAGACTTCGATAGTAAATCATTATTTTAAGTTTCAAGTCAGTAGCTTTGATAGTAACAGAGATATTTGACTTTATAATAAAATTTAACAGAAAATTCTTAATTAAAAAGGGGCATCATTTTGTAAAAATTCAAATCAGAGTTATGGGGATTGTTCTTCCTTGTGTAGACTTTTATAGTAAATAACTATTTTAAGTTTCAAGTCAATAGCTTTGATAGTAAAAGAGATATTTGACTTTATCACAAACTTTAATCAAAAATTCTAAGTTAAAAGGGGCATAATTCTATCAAAATTCAATCAGAGTTATGGGGATTATTTCTCCTGGTGTAGACTTCGATAGTAAATAAATATTATAAGTTTCAAGTCAATAGCTTTGATAGTAACAGAGATATTTGACTTTATCAAAAACTATAACCAAAAAATGCTAAATTAAAAAGGGGCATAATTCTGTAAAAATTCAATCAGAGTTATGGAGATTGTTCTTCCTTGTGTAGACTTTGATAGTAAATAAGTATTTTAAGTTTCAAGTCAACAGCTTTGACAGTAACAGAAATATTTGACTTTATCAAAAATTTGAACCCAACGGAGACGCCGACGCCGACGCCGGAGAGAGTGCAATAGCTCTACTTTTTCTTCGAAAAGTCGAGCTAAACACAGGCACATCCAAATCTATATCACCTACCGCATAGTGATGATATAATAACTCAAACCCTATTACCGTTATAAACACTTTTTCGTATCGCGCATAATATAACTAAACTATGTTGAGACGGTCCCCTTGAAAAATCTATCGCCTTAGGTGTCCACAGTCCACGTAGACTTAATCCGTAAATGTCTAACATGACTAGGTACCAAACGAACTAAGACAGACTTTGTGATGATAGTGAATGAACCCTACGAAGAATATTTTGAATGGAATTTTTTTCCATGTTTCGGTTATGAATTAACTTTAAAACAGAAAGCGAGTCAGATAATAAACTTTCCTTTACTATATTCTGATATACAATTAAGTGCTAAATCCATAGCTTTTGCCTCGGCTGAAAATATTGTTGTGTTATTTGGCAAAGGTAATTTTGATTGATGAAGGTGGCTGACAGCAGCACAACCAACCTTTATAATATTATTATCTTTCAAACCGTCAGTGTAAATTACAAAATAATCCTTGTAAGTTATCAACTGAGTTGATTTCATTATATTCTGACCTGGATATTTCGGGTTAATTTTAGACTTTCTAAAGGCAGTTTTGTATGTTTTTTTTCTAAATCGAAAAAGACAAACACTACATTTGTAGATACTCTTTTTGGCTCACCTGAGCCTAAGGCTCAATGTGAGATTTGTGACCGCATGATGTCCGTCGTCCGTCCGTCAACAGTTTCTAAAACATATCCTTCTTCAAAAACAACTGAGCAGATTTACACCAAACTTCATAGGAATAATCCATGGATGGCCCCCTTTCAAAATTTTTCACAGAATTGAATTCCACACAGAACTCTGGTTGCCATTGCAACTGAAAGGAAAAACAGTTAAGAAAAAAATCAGTTAAAAAGACTAAAATGTCACTACTGATTTTTGAGACATGAAAACAGAGATTTGAGTATATATATGCAAATGTTGAACCAGTACGAATGTGTAGTACAATTCGGGCTCGTATATAAAGCAGCTTCGAAACTAATCTTATTGAGTTAGTGAACTTGCTGTGGCATGTGCGTGTTCGTTTGTACTGCTAGGCGCTTTGCCGTAATTGGTCTGGTATATTGTGGTGGTGATTTAGTTCGTATAAATTCTCTCATATATATATATATATATGAAAAAAGATATTCTTGTCTGAAACCACACCACAAGACCTAGGCCTTTGATATTTGGTATGTAGCATTGCCTTGCGGTCCTCTATAAGGCTGTTTAAACTATTACCCTGGGGTGAAAAGAGGCCCTGCATAGACTTATAGGAAAAAACTTTAAACATCTTCTTGTCTGTAACTGCAAGGCATAGGCTTTTGATATTTAGTATATTGCATTGCCTAGTGGTCCTTTACTAAAATTATTCAAATTATGCCCCTGAGTTAAAACGAGGCCTCACCCAGGGAGTCCCAAGTTTCACATAGACTTATATATGAAAAAGCTTTAAATATTTTCTTGCCTGAAACTGCAAGGCATAGGCTTTTGATATTTGATATGTTGCATTGCCTAATAGTCCTCTACCATAATTGTTCAAATTATGTCCCTGGGGTAAAAAGGGGCCCTACCCTCGGGGCCCCAAGTTTTACATAGACTGATATATGAAAAAACATAAATCTCTTCTTTTCTGAATGTTCAAGGCCTATAATATGCCTTTGATATGTAGCATTACCTAGTAGATCTCTAACAAGAGTGTTCAAATTATGCCCCTGGGGTGAAAGAGGACCCGCCCCGAGGGCCGCTTATATGAGTTATATAGGGAAAAATATACTTAAAAAATATCAGATCGTATTTCCTAGACTGTTTAATTATAATTACCTGATGACCCCAAGTGATCTGTGACATTGACCTACTGATCTTCTTTCTTGTTTTTTTTTTAAGATACAGCCTTGAAATTTGGAGGACATGTACAGTTTTGCACACCCGAGCTTAAAACTGACTTTCAGTGACCATAAATTTGACCTTCTGGCCTACTTCTTTAATATTTTAGCATCAGCTTGACATTCATAACTTGTAGCTCATATTACTCAGATGAGAGAGCAAGAGTCATCATGACCCTCTTGTTTAACAAATGCATCACGAATAAAATTGTCCAGTCAAACAAGATGATCAGTTGGGCTGCGCTGCTTGCGAAAACCGCTTTGAAAATTCGTTATAAGGCCTTGAGATTTCAGATATCTAATAAAAAACATGTTTAAAGTATTTTCATTATTATAGAGAACACCAAGTTTTAGATATACAGTTGAATATCGTTACCTCGATATCGGTTAGCTCGATACTCCGGTTAGCAGGATGTGTTTGAGTCGGTCCCGATGTTTCCCTATTTATTTTAATGTAATTATTTATCATTACCTCGATATGATTACTCGATATTTTGTTTAGCTCGATGAGATTTTTCAGTCCCGTCAAATTACCTGCACTGTTTTACACCTGGTTTCTCCGATATCACAGCTATTTGTAAGGTGTGAAAATCAAACTATTGTTGTCCGGTGATGGATTAATCATATTCAAGTTAGTTTGTGGTTTTTTTTTATTTAATCTTTAATCCAATTTAAATGTCAGGAAGTTTGTATTTAATTCCCAATAATTAGTCTTATAAAACAGCGTGCAAGCAGGAAAGCTGTTTTCCAATATAACAACTAATTTGGATGAAATATTTTCTGTTTGACGGTGTAAAAATCTGCCATTTAGGATTGAGTAACAATATGCCTATTTAACTGGCAAATTTTCGTTATCGAAGCACAGTCAAAATGACTACTCAACTACGAAAATAACCGCTGCATTCAGACTTGTTTCGGGAAGGAATAAAAATGCTCATGTTCAAATGTATATTTAAAAAAATTAAAAAGTTGTATGTACGTGTTTAATAAAGATAATTTATTTGTCAATAAAATTAAAATCGTATTTACGTTTTATATTATTTCTTTCCCCTTTCAAACCCTCTGAAAAAAACATTGGGTATAATGACAATATAGACGTCCGATACAAGTACAAAGTAGTCCCAGATAGTCGATGTCGTTACGTCGAACTTCGGACACGTCGATGCAATATTTACAGTCCCTTGAATATCGAGGTAACGGTTTTTGACTGTATGAAAATTAGCTTGATCATAATATATGCTATGTGCTAACATTTTGTTAAACGCTCGTTGGTTAGTAGAAAGTCTAAAACCGTATGATATACTAATTTTGGACAAAGGTTTACCTGTCACTGATGATAACAGAAATTCAAGGTAACTAAAACCATATAAACTGTAACATTTTACATGATGGTAATCAAGATGTGATGGATTTTTGTAAGAAACCTCGTTTCGAGATTGTATATGAGGCCCCGGATACATACAAACCGCAATTTGTTCATTAGAAAACAAGGATGAATATCCAACAGGGAAAGTCACGTTCTTAAAACGAAGCCTCCCCAAACGTAAACCCAGCACGCGGACGTGCACACGAGCAACCCACACATGCACGCACGCACACACGCACACACACACACGCACGCACATAAACACACACACACACACAAGGACAATACAAACAAGTAAAGTAACACAGTGGGGCACCGCCTTGGAAAGGTCAGTGGCAAAACCACCACTGGGGAGTTTAAATCGGTTTATGGTACATCTAACATCACAAGCCATTTTAGCTCTCTTTTTTTGTCCGTGATACAATCAAGATGTGATCATTATATTGATACCATAGATCGGAATTGTGATGCTAAAGGTAATGCCCGCCCGCTTAGTTCAGTAGGTAGAGCGTTGGGGTCGTGAGTTCGATCCTCGGACAAGATGTATGTTCTCCGTAACTATTTGATAAACGACATTGTGTTTGAAATCATAAGTCCTCTACCTCTGATTCATGTGGGGAAGTTGACATTACTTGCGGAGAACAGGTTTGTACTGGTACATAATCAAGGAACACTGGTTAGGTTAATGCCCGCCGTTACATGACTGAAATACAGTTGGAAAACGGCGTTAAACCCGAAACAAACAAATCTACGGGTAATATATGTGTTTGCACAGTATAAAGACGCATTTACATATCTTATTTATATCGCTTAAGCCAGTATAAGATAGATATGTGAAATAGACATTCTTTATTTGATGATTATATTCTTTTATTTCCTTTTATATTTTAGAAACACAAAAGCAAAAGCAACCATATTGTTATTTAGACACTACGTTTGTAAGTTTGGGGTAATATAATATGATCTTGATATAAAAGATTAGGTCATAGGGGCCAATATTCCTGTTAAGTTTCTCTATATTTTGAATTGACTAGCATTGCATATTATTACTTATTGATGCTTTGGTACAGAATATTTAGTCTACATAAAACAGACACAATAACAGCTAAACAAATAATTATAAAAAAGTGTCAGACATCCTCTACAAACAACACCTGTTAGAACGAATGAAGCATACAAACTGTAATAATCCTGTGTATATGTATACTGTTATCTAGACAGCCATATTGGAAGCCGTTTCTAAATACAGAGCACTGCTTATTGAACATTTTCACACAAATGTATTAATAAAATCTAAAACATGTTCCTTTGAAAACATATAATGCAAACAAGTAAAATGATAGCAGACTCAGTTTGAGTCTGTTCAGGAGAGGTAATTTCAATTAGAGATAATTTTGGCTATACAAAACACCAAAGTAGGTTAAAAAGGGAATATAAACAAAAATTATTCTTAACAGACTGCATTAAGGCATTTTCTATAGCACTTGTTAATCTGCCATTATGGACGCCATCTTGATATATCATTTCAAAACCTGTGAGTTTGCCACTTTATATATCAGTTTATACATTACTGTATACCAATGAATGTTGGGTGTTATTTAAGTCATTGTGAATATTCCTGACTTTTGTCCTTTGACATTGCATTTGACCTTCACCTTAAATAATTGAAAACAGATGAAATTATGAAATAAAAGAGATTTCAAATAAAGTATCATAGCATATACGATGACTACGTGTAAAACAATGTGTGTTCGTGAAAAGTATACATAGGCTATTTTTACACAATTTGTGGCCATCTTGAACGCCGTCTTGATTACCCGATTATCTTTCGCGTCCAACAGTATTGGTACAAATTATATCTTAGTTTGTAAAGCTTATTGTTTATTGACATAGACTGGCTGACTCCCTAAATATCCAAGATAATGAGTCCAGTTTGATACATTTGTAAACAGAATGACGTAAGCTAAATAAAAAAGTTATGTGATATAATGTACAACGCATTTGTCTAATCTTACCTGTAGCCTTCCTCTCCAGTGTATTCTACAACTGGCTGTGCCTCTATCAGTGTTCTTAGACCAACATACCAGATTCCGTATAGTGAACTGTAAAATGTGCATCATAGCCAATGTAGTTTTTTTTTCCTTAATAGAGAGATAGAGATAAAGGCATGGACCGAAATTGTCTGTATGAGATAGAATGAAGATGTTTTAATATCCTTTCGACGGCCGACAGCTCTACTCGTTTGACGGCCAAAGCGTGATGAAACGTATTAAAATTTTAAATCTCAGAAAGCAACCTATATTTCACAAACGGACGTTCGTAGTGTGTTAACACGGATCTTAAATATGCAATTATATTCACGTAAAAACTATTTTTGATAAAAGTGTCGCGTAGGAAAAAAAAAATGTTTTTGACCGTTGTGGTGTATTATTTAATACCACGGCTGATTTACTACAAATAATTATCAGCGATTCATTAATCATTGGTTATTCTACGGCTGATACTATTTACGTAGCCGTTTCGTAATATTTTAGTTTACAGATGAAACCGTTTGAGTTTTGCTGACATACCTGCTATTATAAATTTAAATATCTTTCAATACGATATGAGCGCTGATAAAAGTAAAACATCTATGCAAATTTATGTTTGAACCCACAGTTTTTTTCCATTTAAATACGTTATAGATGGCCTTTGACTGTGAAGTATAGTATTTCCGCAAAATATTTTCTTACTTTTTAGTAAGACATTCCTCACAAATCAAATGTACATGCATATTTCTATTAATCTTTATAGCGTTTATATCATTTTTACTGGAGCTTATATATATTTAGCAGTAATGACCAATTTACAGCAATTGAAATGAAAGGTAACACCATACGTACACCAGCTTACTGTTATCTTTGCTTGTGACCGTTGTCAGAGGATTAATACTTTTGCTAGAAAGACAGTATCTGTCAGAGATCAGAACTAAATTCTGTAGAGGAGAGATGAACTGAGAAATAAAGTTAAGAATGTTTATTGCTAAGTTGTTGGAAATTTTGAATGTAAAAATAATGCATATAAAATACTTGGCTCAAAGTCTGCATTTTTATCAGACTGAGATTAGTTCTGATTTGTGCATTATGATAATTAAATCGAATTTCATTACATTTATTTACGGAACTGCACATAAACACGAAACATAGTGAGTTATAAATAATTTGACAATATTTTTAAAATAAACATCAATAAAGATACATAATTGGATATATACCTACATGTACATAGCATTAAGTCGCGCGCTGTACCGTATTCAAACAAAAATGAAATTTAAAAACCTCAAAAAGATATACAACTTTTTTCCATATAAACATTGTGACATAATGAATTTGCTTGTGACGTTACCCAATATGCCTGACGTTGTGCGCTTAAATTTGTGAAAACCATTTAGATAACATGAAATAAACCTTTTGAATGTAAAAACCGAAACAGCTATGATCACTCGTAAACACCAAATTTAAAATTTTCACTCGTGTCTGCGCACCTCGTGAAAATTTTACACCTCGATTTCACTCGATGAAAGATATTTCGATCTTACTCTTAAATAAACAAATATCCTCTATAAATTTTGATAACGTTTAAGAATATATCATATCTCGCGTTTAGCCTCATTCTATACACGTTTTGGTCCATGTTTTCAATTTGGTAAATGATGAAATTCTGCCTGATGTGTTAAGAGCGGCAACAGCAGCAATACTGTAAACCGATGCTTTACAACTTGTAGAACACGAATGTTTTGAATTTACATTGTTACATTAAGATTCAACATATTTATTAGATAGCTATAGAACTCTTAGTTTAACATCTCATGCTGGCTAAAGCTTTGATCAACAGACGCCTTTTTCGATTTAAATTCGCAAAACATGGATTGATAATATGTGACGATAAAAGCTGGTCGTCATTTATGTAATTGACGGCATTATCTTTAGTTCTAGAACGACATATTTGGTCGGTATATTCAGAGGCAAATAAATCGGTATGTCCACTGTTTCATCAGAAGCAACAACTGAAAATGTCAGGTCAGCAATGTTCAACATTATGAGGACAATGGATGAAAATTTAGATACAAGAAAAAAGCACTTTGTTTGAGCCAAATCATTTAGTTCCCATAATTTCCACAAAAGACAATTTATGAAACGAGTTTGGCAGTGATGACTTACCACAAATTTACGGACGATACGCTTATCCGGAACCGAACAACAAGTAGTTCCATGTCTTCCATAAATTTTGTGCAATTCAAGTCTGTTTAACTTTCAGAAAGCTTCTGATATTCAACTTTATAAAAGAATACACTGCTTAAGTACATATTTGTCCTAATCTATATTTTATAACAGAAACAAAGCGTATGAAATGAAAAATAAACTATAAATAACCTACAAAAAAGTACAGTACTTCAGCACCATTCGCGTACATCTATAATCGGTATTAAAACCAAGTTGCCTATTTTGTAAACATTTTAAATTAAAAATCGTGCTAGAAAAGTTAATCGAATTTCTATTAACAACATTATAACAATTATAACAACATCAAATAGTTTGTTATGATCACATGATCAGAAAACATCTTACTATCACGGTATGCGTTCTATGTCGATAAGATACTGAATGATAAAATTGCATCCGTGTATCCGTCGAAGTTTGTAGCATAGAAATGGGCTTATGGAAATATATCTTGCATGAAAGCAATAGAAGAGGTGTTATTTTATCTTTTTTCATAGAGAAAGATCCTTTAATAATATTTTCGTAAATATTTTTTATTTGCCCGACTTAGGAACATACCTGCAGCCATATCGGAGGGGGTGAAGCATCTGTAACTGTTTCCCGAAAATACGAATATATGCACTTCAATTTGATATAATTTTACATTCTAGTTGGTGTTTGTGATTGAAATATCATTTAAGGGTATACTTAATTCAAAAGACATTATTTTTAACAAGTTCGCCTTTTAATCGCCGGTAGATTCGCAATGTTTTCGTCCCAAAATATTCACGTATTGGCGTACGATTTTTCCTCGGATAGTTATACAATAGCGGGGTTCAGAAGACTGCAATGAAATGATTTGGGACAATTCAAACAAAGTTTCAATTTTCAATATTTGCATTTTTAACAATAAAATTCGTAAAAAAATCCTTTCTGGAAGCATAGAATGCAACAAGGAGAATACTAGCAGACTCGGTTTGATTGAGTCTGTTCATGAGAGGTAATGAAATGTGCAACACCTCTTACGTCCCCTAGCACAGGCTTAAACGGAATTCTATTACACATACATGTATGTTGCATGGACTCCATGATCCCAAAGGACCAGAAAATATGTGCTAATATTGGAGACTGTAGTAGTTGTTTCGGCTGTTTTAAAATTGAATGGAACATGTAATGTCATTGTAAATATTCTTTAATGGTTGCTTTTAGGTAAAGAACTATTTTGAAGTGTCTTTTATCTATGTAATTTATGTATAATATGTTCATAGCCTGCTTTTACCAAAATGAGATCTCATTAAAAAAAAAAGCACCTGTCAAGGTCACAGGGGCCTGCGCATGGAAACCCGTTTCTGATCAATAACTTGAGAACCACTTGACGGAGAATGTTGAAACATAGGAAGAATGGACATGTAGAGTAGATGACCCCTATTAATTTTTGAATCACTTGATAAAAAGTTCACAGGAACCAGAACATGGAAAACAGTTTCCAACCAGTAACTTTAGAATCATTTAACCCAGAACCTTTTATCACGATGATAGGAATTACAGAGTAGATGACACTTAATGTTTCTGGGGTCACTTGACTTAAGGGAAATGTCACAGAGGCCTGAAGATGAAAACACTCTTTCTGATCAATAAGTTGAGATTAACTTGACCCAGAATGCTGAAACTTCATAGGGTGATTGGACATGCAGAGAATATGACCCCTGTTGATTTTGGGCTAACTTGATCAAACAGCAAGGTCACAAGGACTTGAACATGGAAAACTGTTTACTTGAGAACAACTTGACCCAGAATTTGAAACTTCATAGGGTGATTGAACATGCCAAGTAGATGATCTCTATTGCAGCAAACCATTAGTGTCTCTTTGTCTTTCGCTCGTATCCTCTATTGACTTCTTGCCTATTACGTCTATGCACTGGGGGAAACATGGGAGTCTTCTAGTTTGGCAATTAATTGCCCTCCTTCGAAGGAGGAGTGGTATATTGCATATATAATTGTTTGATGATGGATGTTGGTTGGTCTTTAGACCAATCGGTTTCCTGATGTTAACTGGAGAACATTTGGGCCTAGGACCATGAGATTTGTCATGGCCAGCAGATGCCCCCTATTGATTTTGATTTCAGTAAGTCAAAGGTCAAGATCACATTGACAATAGAACTTTTTGCCAGAAAACTTGGTAATGGTTTGGTCTAAGATCAAGTATGATACGTAGATCATTTAAAACTGGTAAATGACCCATAAATATTTATTATAGGTCAATAGGTCAAATGTCCAGTGCGTAGTGACTAAATAATTTCTGTTTCTTGTCAGTTACTTCATGCAAGTGTTCTACAATCTCTTGTAACAACTAGAATCTCCAAACTTCACACAATTATCAATTAGTCTTTGATCTTTGCTCACATTTACTGTTATTCCCCTTCCCTGTAAACATGAAGTCATTAGGCCAATGACGGAAACCCGTCAAAGGATAACTGTTGGCCCAACAATGGTTAGTACGTATTGTAAATACAGCTGTTGGGCCAACGTTGAACCAACTTTAAATTCAGTCAGAGATATCTCTACATTGACCCAATATTGATTTCAATGGAAAGACTATCACAGAGAAAAACATCCTTGGCCCAACGTTGGACAATTAGAAGTAATAATCTAATAGTTATATACTTTATAGGCTTTATCACAAGTCCCTATTGGTAGACACATTGTGTACACGTAACATGCAGTATTTAATTAAATTCTTTTCTGCTCCAATTCGTAATCATAGTTTTGACTAATTAAATTTCATACTTACCTGCAGCCGTAACGATATTTTGAATTATTTCAAATAAACTACCTGAAGAATCTGATTTGTGAAAAAAAAAGATATTGAAGAAAAACTTCTATAACAAATAATTGATCATGAAATGTTTAAAATGAACCTGTTGAATATTCCGGAACCCTCGTTAACCCGAGTTATGTAAAGAATCCGAGAAAATGTAGTTAAATTTACTCTCTAGGCGAGATTTCTAGCTGCATAGACATGTGAAGTAAAGGAAACTATTATACATGTGATAGATCTAGATTTAACAAAAACCCGGTCTACTAGCTATAGACTGTAAGTACAAGATTTTGAATATTTTTGATAAAGTTGTGGAATCTTATAGAGAATTTCTTTTTATAGCCTGTACGCATGAAGTATACATGCGACTTAAACATATGTTGAATACTTTTATCTAAAACTGGCGGATGGCACTAGTGTTCAGTATTTGCTTCTGTAAATAAAATAACTCATATTCTTTTTAATCTTAACATATTTTTCTCGATAAATACAGACAAAAATAAATTTCAGACATTTTAAGGAAGTTTATGTACAGAGGTATGTGCATTTGTACAGTTATTTTCATCAATTTGACGTAGATATTTTAAAATCAACATTATGATTTTCGATTTTTTACAGCGTGCTGTTCAAGTGAGTAATAATGGAGCGTCTAGCACCGTGTTGCACAGGAAACAAGAAAAGATAGAAAGCTGCAACTTCAGTGAGAAAAGAAAACAATCAGCTATAACTTGGATATATAATGAGTTAAAATACAGGCAGTAATGCATTTCGATAGGAATTAATCAGTGACCGAAAAGAGAAAACTAGTTTGATTTATAAAAGGCTTGAATCAATATTTGACATGTAGTAGTAATTAAATATTCGGCTATATTTCTTCAGGAAACTTGCAAACTTTAAATAAAGGATAGATTTCTTCCTGTTAAATGTTAAACAAAATCACACTTGATTATTTGAAAATAAAATGAATACTACAAAATATTAGTTAAACTTTTAGTTTGTTCTTTTTCAAATTCGTAATCGTTCGGATAGCGTTCAACTTGGCATCTTTCTGGACAACACAGAAATAGAGTTGACCTAACGTTGGACAAGCCATGCCAGACTAAGTTTTTTGCTCTGAATAATGATCAATATGTTGCGGCTTTTATGTAATTATATTGAAATGTTATGCAGAATGTAAGAAAATGGATGATGGTAACTGATGATATTAGGAATATAGCTGGAGAAAGGTTACTTGTTACGGCATTATGTAAATAAAAATTGGCAGTTTTATTTGTAATACCTATTTTTATCTATTGAATATGTGTACATGTAGTTGATAATCGGCAGTTAGAATTTTGATACACTTACTGTACATGGTTGTCACAGTGTGAAAACAAACATGTCTATTCTCAAATATTTTTAACCGAAAGAAAAAGAAGTTCTCCTGCCAGTAGAAAAAAGCAGTGAGGACTGTAATTTACGCGAGATGTGTGATGTGAAATTACGAGAAATATACAGTGAAACAACCGGCCGCAAACGTAGGAAGTACAACATTTTATCCCCAGATATTCGTGAACATTTCAACGAATTTTATTGCTTTTATATTTTAATACAATTCGCAATAAATTTCAGTATGTATATACCAGATATAATAAAGTCACATGTACGCAGTTTGTACGGTATCTAAATGAAACAAGAAATATATTTAAAAATGATGGTCGGCGAATTGTAATAAGGAAAGAAGTTTATGAATTTTTCATCTAACATTCATCTTTCATCTACTTTTTCAAACTGCAAAACTAAACACCGCACTTTAACAATTTAAATGGTTCTCTTTTAATTTTTCGCAAAGGTTTCTAAGGTTGCAATTTTGTTTCGTTTATCCTTCTAAGTTAGACGAATAATTACAGCAGTAGTTTGATGAAGATTCATGAAGCGGTTCATGAGAAGAGGTCATTAAACGTGTTTATATTTTTAGCTAAACTGGTCCCTATCCCCATTTGTAACAAAATAGCAGGAGACCTTACGATATTGTTACACATCGAATTTGATAAAAATCCATTACATTTTAGTGGTTAATGCGAAGAAAGGCATATCTACTTTTAGCTATAGTGGTCCCTAATAGGGCCCAAGTTCCTATATAAATAAATTTGGAAGAGGACCTTATAATGATGCCCCAGACCAAGTATGACAAAGATCCACCAAGCTGTTAATGAAACGCTGTATAAAGGCATTTCTAGTTTTAGCTCTAGCAGCCCCTGAATGGGGTCAAATGTCCCAGCTGAACAAAGTTGGCTGCGGGCCTAATAAAGATGCTACAAATCAAGTTTGATTAAAATACATGAGAAAAATCAATTAAAGGATTTTTTTATTTATTATTTTTATTTATTTCTAAAATAGGCCAACTGATCCCGCTTTAACAAATGCATATTCGCTATTCATGAATCTTTGGACAATGACGTCACACCTATAAAAAAGTGAAGGTCAAGCAAAACATACAATTGTAATTATTTCAATATTTCTATTCCATAAGCAAAGTTTGACTGTAGTCATATCACATAGATAAACTGTATGCAGCGTACCTTCATTTCAGTGTAATGAGATTCAGTCATGATTATATAGCATATATATAATGAAACAGATTTCAACTGAGTTCAATATTTGCATACCATAGTAAAGAAAAATATTCATATGTAATAAATCAGTTAAATAATTTATAACAAATATATCAAAGCAAACAAGTACTTATTTTAATATGCAATCTGAATAAGTCACAAAAGCAAGAAACCTTTTCATATACAGACGACAATTGTAACAAGGAAAGTCTTTTAAAAAGCACTTCTCTACATAAAAGACTCTTATCACAACCTTATTCATGTGATACGCAGACCGTATTCAGCTCTTTCTTTAATTTGATATATGTTGGCATTTGAACAGGTTTTCATCTTATTTATTAAACTTACTTATCATTTTGAGATATATCAATATTCTTGCTAAATATACTGAGTCAAAGTTAGCTTTAAAACTGTGAACAGCGTCGTTTAGGATAAACGCTTTGTCTACATTTCACTCAGCGTAGCACAATCAACAGAGTGAAAGAAATTGACACTCTCGTCCAATCAGACAGAGTGTTGCATAAATCTTCCATTTTGATAAATTATCTATAATGCGTTATCAAGTAGTTTGATTTGCAAACTGAAGTCACGTGGCATAAGTAATGAAAACGAATTTAGACGGCGTCGCCGAAAAAAATCAAAGGCTTTAGCACTTGTCTATTTAAGGATCACAGCTTCCGCTTTTTATCTTATTCTAACCCTATCCATGAGAATAATAATTTCAAGCTCAATGATTTTTCCATAGACAATGTCAGACGAGGGGCAATGCTTTAAGTATATAAAGTTTTGAAATTTCTTTTAGTAAATGCAAATAACCCCTGTAAACATTGAACTTACTTTAGAAATAAAATGTTTTGGAGCTACAATAAACGAGAAAGATAATTGCATTTAATACTATTCTAAGAAATTACGATAAAAAGAAATATATAAGATATGTTAAACACTTCTGTTGCCATGGTTACTTTAAACGCTAAGATAAATAGGGTACCAGGTAAAGGTTTTGGTATTCTGCTAATGATATCACCCTAATATTCCATCTGGGTCATTAACAGAATAACACTGAGCCGTCAAAAAGACCGTTACCTTACATAATTGTTTAAAAATGAGAGAAATGCTTTACAATGAAAACACGAGCTCTACGACATATACAGTTTATACTAGAAAGCTTACACGCATACTAGTAAAAGTATCAACTAAACAGTCTTCTTGAAACTGAAATACACCGAAAAGTGTTAAATATCTGTATTTTCCTTCTTCTTTCAATATAAAATACCTTTGGAGGACCATTTACTTCAAACCTGGATGAAAATGTACTTGAAGTGACAGAGATAAGCGAATTTAAAAGTTACATGAAGCAGCTAAAACATTAAATTACACGAAATACAATACATTGCTATGGTACAGCTAATTTCAATTTACCCTGGTAACGAGGTAACCTACTTCCTTAAGTTACATACGCAGTCCTACGGTACCCTTAAAGTGACATGTTACGCACTTTTTTTCCACTTAGGTAATGTGGGACTTTTTTTATTTCGTTTAAACGAAATCATTTCGTTTAAACGAAATAACTATTTCGTTAAAACGAAATAACTAATTCGTTTAAACGAAATGATTTCTTTTAAACGAAATAACATTTCGTAAAAACGAAATGATTTCGTTTAAACGAAATAACTATTTCGTTTAAACGAATTAGTTATTTCGTTTAAACGAAATAGTTATTTCGTTTAAACGAAATAGTTATTTCGTTAAAACGAAATAACATTTCGTTTAAACGAAATAACTAATTCGTTAAAACGAAATGATTTCGTTTAAACGAAATAGTTATTTCGTTTAAACGAAATCATTTCGTTTTTACGAAATGTTATTTCAGCACAATTTACTTTAGAGTATAAATATGCCAGACAGATATAATATTGATATGATGTTTTAATAAAACAGTATAGCACAGGATACTCTAGATTAAACTATTCTAGACCACAAGGTATGCTGTCTATTCTTCTTTTTTCAAAGGTAATTAAAGTTAGAGAAATACCTTTGAGTGATCATGACTAATTAATAAAGATTAATAGAAAATCTTTAAATTTTACCGGCAGTTTTTTTCTTATAAACTTCAACCGAAAACTTAATGTATTTTCATATATAAATGGAAGTGAACTGAAAATTTTATGTTTAAAGAAAATAACAAATAAAGCTTTAATTATTTCGACGGAAAGAAGGATGTTATACATGCTTGTGAGTCCAAATTGATGAGTTTTCATTCTATATATGGGCCTTTCCATGAGAAAACCTGTATTAGTGGCATGATATAACTATTGTATAATTAGTAGTGTAAAATACTGAAAAATCGCTGTTTTTCTTATGTTGCTTCAGAAACTAGAAACTAATATGTTGTAATTGTGTCATCTAAGACAAATCAAATTCTACCATATTTTTCATATAAATGTTGTTTCTTTTGTCATGGCAACGGAAATTCCAAAGCACCCATGCATCATGAAAATATTGAGGTGTATAGATAAAAGGCTCGTGGTGAAACTAAAAATATACGGTTAAGTTATTTTTCATTAAAATGGCTTTAAACTGTTCCTAAATATTCAAATGTATGATGTTAAGTAAGTGTTACGCATAATTTGTTCCATTAATGACTTGAAAAATACAGGGCATGCACAACGATGTCATACTGCTTTCATGACGTTCTTAACGTTACGTCTCAAAATACCCTCGGTGACTCACTTAATAACATTGTAGCTCTTAAGATAGTGAAGATAATCACTTCAAATTTTGGGATTTGAAAGATAAAAGAATGTTCTTTATGAATATGTTATTATCTCAATTTTGATTTTTTTGTCATTAATACGGGTTTTCTCATGGAACGCCCCATATATATTAGCAGTGTTCAATAAACATACACAAATCTTTCATTTAACATAGATATTTGCGACAGTGGCAGATAAGAAATCTTCCTAGGCAGTACAAGATCAGATAAAATATGTGCTAAGTAGACCTTTCTACAGTAAAATCACATATTACAAACGACACAAACAAAATAAATGAATTACATCTAATGATTTGTTTAATATATTCTTCGGTAAGTTATTGCAAAATCTCTCTGTGTGTTACATCAGAAAACTAGTGATTTGAAATGACTTCTTAGTATGTCAACACAACTTTGAAATTTCCAAGCAGGCTCGATCACCTACGAAAACATTAAGGTTCCCCTTTTGAATAATCTACAGAAGATTAGCAACGAGTATTTACCTAGTTTCAGCATGTGTCTCCAAGCTATCATCGCCTTTCGAAACAAGAAGAAACGTGCCACCAAAGGCTAGGTTGACGATACAAAAGAGCAAACTGAATGGTATAAGATCTTCCCAGAAGATTTTCCGTAGAGATTCTATGTAAGCATCCGTTTTGCTGAGATAAATAATAACAAATTTTATAGGATGAAAAGCGAAAAGGTGAAATAAATAACGTAACTCATTATAAGCAAATTTATTAAGAATTTATGTGTTCGAGCATGAAAATCTTAAATTTAGCAATCTAGACACATTGGGAAGGAAGTATTTAAAACATTGGGATAATCATATAAACTGAATTTGACCTTCCGAAAAGTCTAACTCCAGTTAGATAGATGCGGTAGCGCATAAAACTTGCTAGTATTATATTTATCATTTAACTTTTATATTTGATCCTCGTTGAAGGATAAAAATAATGACATGAAAACAAAGAAAAAAGAAAGTCACGCATAATGATATTCATACATAAGACAGAAAGGAATGATTTTTTGTTTTTGCTTGATTTAACGACGCGCCGATACAATTATGGGTCATATGTTGACTTTCCAGCTTTGATGGTGGAGAAAGACCTCAAATGTTCCTCCGTGCTTTATTTCATTACGTGCGGGCAACTGGGCAGAACCACCGGCCTTCTGCAAGCCAGCTGGATGGCTTCCTCACATGAAGGATTCAACCTCCAATAAGGCTCGAACCCACATCGATGAGGGGCAAGTGATTGAAAGTCAGCGACCTTAACCACTCGGACCCAGAAAGGAATGAAGTTTGAATTTTGCCACTCGACCAGAGGCCCCAGAAAGGAATGAAGTTTGAATTTTGAAACCGCTGACAAAATTTTCAATGTTAATATTCTTTATAGATACCTCGCAACCTCCAGCAGTCACTTGAAATGAAACTATAAATGTTAATGTGATACTGTAGAATATTTGCCTGCTGACCTTACATTTACATAAATCACATATCAGACTGTTCTATAAATGTTTTAAATTTGTTTTAATCATTCTATTCCTCAGCTGGACATCAAGGTTTCCTTTAACTACTAGCCACTAAATTCCATTCGAAATGCTTTATGAACAAGCTACCAGCTAGACTCGATGTATACTTAATTGATATACAGGAGAAACGTTAAAGGTAATGGCAAATGTTTTTTACCGTCGCTTTTTGAAACAATGAACATAATCACCTTAGAGCTTTTGAACGGCACTATTCTAAAACAGTTAAAATCAATGTCTTTCCCCCATAGACTTGTTGGTACCCATTTACCGCTGTGCCGACAGAGGCAAACGTAATAGAGTGCCTTGCCAAAGGACACATAGAAATGAGAGTAGCCAATAATCCAAACCATTGCTTCACCGCCGTAGGTAGGAGTCTTAGACCTCCTGACAATACCGTCCTCATGTTCAAGTAATCAGTTTGAAAAGAAGTGAAACGAAGTGACAGGAGATCGATAAATTTATTTCTCTGATTTTATGGTCAATAAATAATCCTGTCCAATAAAACAATATTAAATGATTACGACATCGGCGAAACAATCCCTGTCGATTAAGTTTAGAAGGTAACAACTTCAATTTTATACAGAACAGATGCCACAGCTTCATTCGGATTTAACTTTAGAACTACAATTTGCCACCTTTAAATATGCTGCATTTAATCCGTTGAATATTTTCTGCAAGAACAGATAACAGATCTATAATCTCTTTCCCGCATAAAAACTTTTGCGTAAGGAACAACGCAAAATTATCAGATTATCCGACCTCTTCATCTAGCCGTGTTGTCCTATTTGTATGTCCTAAATAGAATCCCGATATTCATACAACTTCTATTTCTCTGTCTAACATATATGACTATGTATCATAAATCTTTGTTGTCGGGTCCATAGACTCTAAAAATAGCCTATGTATGCAGAATTACACAGAATGCATATCTTTAAAGGTATATTGTTAAATTCTAGCAATAGTTGAGTCTCTGCTACTTAACGTTAGGGCACGGACAATGAAGTAACATACCGGGGAATGGGGGTCATGCTAGGAAAGTGTCTGAGTAGCACGTTCACGCCAAGTGTCTCTGTCTTGATTAAATATCTAGAGAGCAGTACCCTTCAGTTTCCCCACTGTACAAATTTCGTAGATATAAATATCTTGATTTCAGTTTGCCAAATGCTTCTGAAAATATGGGGTGAACCACATAAAAAACTGAGTTGTGCTAAGTTACCTTAAAATTTAACAAATTTACATGATCTTTGCAATAAAATTGCAGGCAACTGCACCCTATGCACCTATTAAAAGAACGACTATAACTAAGTGCTTTGGTATGAACTGAAACATTCGCATATTGTTTCCGCTTTCTTTCTTATAGGCTGGCAATTATACCCACTTTCATAATTGAAATATTAAACCCAAGACACACTTCGGGCTTGCCTTCTAAATAATTAAGTGGTTTATCGACCTCTCAGCAGCAATAACTTGCTCTCTCAGAAATGTTCGATTGTCTCTTAAGAAGTGGAAGGTTAGTCTTACGTACATTCAGTCAGAGCTGTTATATTTCGGTATCCTCCGATCATTCAGCGTGATATTTATGTCGTGTAATTGAAATTGTTAAGTTTCTCAGCTTAAACATTTCGGCCTGGGTGGTGCTCCAGTGCTCCAGCTTTCATAGCTTTGGGTATTGTATAATCACCCGTTGGATATGGTGCCTGCTTATTAATTTTGTCTTTTGGCAGTTCCTGTGGTATGCATGCTCCACGACCTCAGATTCCCTTTCTAAATTCTTTTTTTTTTCTTCAGTTTTTCACATTGCTTTCTCATTTAGAGCAAACCCATTATTTTAACTAGGGACCATACGCCGCATTTCATGGAATTACACGCTAGTGTATCGTTGAAGGTTCCATGTGCACCGCCGTATTAACACATCTGCGGATGTCTCTTAGAAGAGATTGCTGACCTCAGAGGCCTGTACTGGTTCTTCCCCGGAAAGATGACATCGCGGGTATCGGTGCTATACACCGGGCACGTTAAAACAGACTGTTTATTCGCAAAAAGCTAGGCTAAGTTAGCCGTACGTGCCTGTATAAAAAAAAGGACTTCCCTCTCTCTGTTCTGGGGGCTTTATCTCACTATGTCCCTCTGGTTAGATCGTTCTGTATCTGTACTAGTAGAGGATGCATTTCGCACTCTGTGTGGCTGTGTTTGCTATATGTAAAGCGCCTTCGAACGTGTTTATCATGAAAAGGGCGCCAGATATATATCTGGTACAATAATAATAGCTATTATTATTATTATTATTATTATTATTATAGTAATAATAATTGATTGTTTTTGTACTTGTAGAATGTGTTCATGTTGAGTTCTGCTTAACTCGAGGCTCGAAGGCGTGGACGGTAGCATCCATTTTACTATCGTCCATGAGCAGGCTCAATCAACCAAGCATGCAACATTTCGTTTTTTGTGGTGTTGAGCGACCTAAGGAGTTTCCACTTTGTTTTCTTTTTACGACTTAAGAGCGTAAAAGAATTAAAGAGGATAAAAATTTATGACGACAAATCCCAAGTGCCTGGGGCCGGAGTTGAACCGGGTCGCACTGTTGAAAGATCAATACTCTAACCAATGAGCCAAAGAGTCGACTCTCAGATGCAGTTGTCAGAGATTGGTTTTAAACTTCTCGACTTAATTTTGATGGCAGGCCAAAACAAGTTGGATGTTCCCGACCAGTTAAACGCGGGGTATGTCTAGTAGTGTGCTCAAACTCACATGAGTGTACTTTGAGGCTCAACGATACCAACTGTGTACTGTTTGGTACACAGCTCACAGAGTTGTGTGCAAGAACGCAATGTGCGCTAAACTAAACCAACAAAATGTTGCCCTTGACCTAATTGTTATAAAACATAACTAAAACAACGTTATCATATAAAATCTCCTCAGAAACGTAGAAAAGCAGGATATTTCAAACGCACGCCTTTGAGGTTGCTTAACGACTACTCACAATAAAGAACATCCGGTTAGGACAGAATCGAAGTCAACTTAGATGCATAAAAAAGGAGCAACACAGGAGTATCCTAATAAATAAACATACAAAATTAAATATTAATCTGGATTAAACACAAGTGACTAGGAATACTAGGAATACTGATTTAAGATAGGCGTAGTATGCACTGTGGTGAATGATAACAATTCGCAAAAGTGCATACCAAAATGAAAGCACAGCCATATAAACATAGGAAACCTGATTAAATCGATAATAGATTACGCTTGCTGGTATAATACGGAACGTTGAGTTAATGTCTTAACATACCGACTAGCTTTAAGTATTGCCGCCAGTTACAATTATGATTTCAAAGACTGAAAATTGACAAGCGAATGGATGAACAGAGGATAAACATATGAAAATGCCAAGTAAGTTAAAAAAAATCTTCTGAGTGTGTTCACAAAGTATCATAACTGTTGACTTACCCATACAACACTATAGTCACAAGTAATGAAAATGATTATCTCTGTTAAGAAAAATGTAAACTACTTGCCTTTACTATTCGTACAAAGCATACAGATCATATCACTTTTACGTTAATTTTATTTCAATATATCTAAAGTTTGTTAGCATAATTTCTATACAATAATAAAACATTTACCTGAAAACAACCGCATACTTGAAAATCTTCAGAACCCACATCATATATCCCAACCCAAAGATATACCAATGCAAATGAGTATTGATGTAACGCACAGGAAGTACTAAGACTAATATCAATGCCGTGGCCATCTCCAAGCAGTTAAATCGGATTTGGCAGTAAGAAAGCTGATGTCTGTAAGTAAGAAAAGGCTAGGAAATACTTATCTCAAAAGGAAAGACAGTAAAACTCATTTTAATTTCACAAATTGCTATTTCTTCGAATACACGGCGTTAATGGTCAAGTTACTCCAAAATCTCAACTGTAAAACAACTGGTGCCTTTTAAGAAGTATAGAATAAGTAATGTAGAAAAACAATAACACTATTTTCTTCATTTTCGAAGAAGATAATGCCTAACAATCACACCCAAATATTTAACGATAAGGAACAGCTTTCAATATTAGAACGACCGTGTCTTTTATTGTATCGGAAACATAAGACGATTGGTTATAAGAAGTGTATATCAGCTTACTTCGTCACTTGGGAAATTTCAAGAATCAATGATCTGATAACAGTTCCATATGAAATAACTTCAAAAAAAGCTCGTGTATATTGTAAACCAGTGTTGTACGTTTTAACGTCATCAGTAGTTGCAGCAACGGCTACAGAAAATGTCAGTGAAAACAGGCCCAATAAATACAGACAAACATTCAACCTGAAAAGAAATACAAAACAGTGTAAATTGTTAACACTCATTAAAACGTTATAACAATATAGTGGACTGACCATTTAATCATCATGACATGCATCGTCACAATAAGTCATTCAATGTGGTCCAAGAGCAAAATCTCGAAATGTTATATATAATACTTTACAAAAGCTAGTTTTCTCAACTTACTTCGTGTTTGTCAAACTTTAATACATTGTAAAGAACCTTGGACTAAGCTTCACTAGAAATTTTATAGGTTTTCGTACTGAACAACTAAATATATATCTATAGCGTACAAAAAAGCTGGAAGTTATTCAATGTAATATACGAGGCAGCCAAGAGGTTGATTGTAAAAGCAAACAATGAAGGATTTCTATCTCTTGTTTTACTCACGTTGGTTTCGGTTATCTAACATGTTTCTATCATTTCGAACTTGATTAAAAAGTGAACATGAAAATTGTAGGCATCATGCCCAAACACGAGTGGCCATCTTTATTTATATAATTTTGTATGTAATCTGTCGAAATTACAGTGTCAGCTGTATTTTTGTTTTGTTGCCTCTACATCAGGAATCAAGCACAATATCTAGCTGGTATAATTTTGTAGTATACAGGTTCAACTAAGATCAATTTAAATGGCTGTTTGTTTATGTTATAGAAATGTACAAATTGTGTTTAACTCACCCACGAAGAAGACCGCTCCAATATGAACCAATGCTCAATTCAGCTTGTAGTTGCTACAATCTGTAGTTTATACTACATCTAAATCATAAATTTGCTTTACCATATGTGTTTCTAAAGTTACTAAGTATGGTTACTCACATAAATCTGTTCCTTGCCCATTCAGTCCATTTATAGTCGACCAATGCTCTAACTACGGGATGATTGATCACTTCCTGTTGTTAAAAGCACAATGTTTTAACCGTTAAAGTACAGTACTTTCTCAGTTATTACTTCATGTAACGTTTTACAAGGACAAAAATAATTATCATGTAGGTTTATGTTAATTAGATGCTGTGCCAAAGCCTGCTATGATATATTGCAATTAAGAAACTTACATTTGTATAAATAATGTTATCTCACCATTAATAAGCTGTTTTATACTGTAGAAATAAGTCTGTTTAATATTGTAGAAAACTGGAATGTTTTATCCCTGTAGTTGATGTACATGTACGCATATGTTAAAATAGGTCCCTGGTAATGATATGTATGTTAATTAGGAAAACTAGGGCTTAGACGTAACATCTCTTTTTTGTACTCAAAACTAAGTTTTATTCATGGGTATTAAGTTTTATGTTTTAAGTTTTCTCTTAATATATCAAAGCTACATTTGGAATATGTTGAAAACTTGCAACACTTGTTAAAATTTCTTGGTCAAGTTTTGCCTCTAGGTAAACATTTCTCCATTTTGCCAAAGCTATTATTTTAATCTTAGACAGTTATTCGCTATTAAAAACTGATTCTGCACAGCAGGTACTGTAACTCTACATTGCTCTGCTAGAATTATGGCCCCTTTTGGACTTTTAAAATGTGAATGACCAGTATATAGTGATAGTTGAGTTAGATATCCTTTCTAAATTAATTCAATTTGGCAAACGAATGAATAAACTCGGTACTTTTTTATACTTTATTTTTTATTTTTTGCCTTTAGTAAACGTAATATTAAATCCTATTATATAGTATAGCTTTGGCCGCACGATCAGTATCATGTAGTACAGTTTGTGTAATAGATATTACATACCAAATCCCTCTTTTTATTCTAATTCCGGGTTAATGTATAAATACATAAGTATGTATGCATGTATTTATATATGTATATGTATGTAAAGGGAATTTTAATTTTAATTATTATTATTTTAAATGTGTAGTAAATATTGAAAACTGTGATAGTATGATGTTTTAGTAGTCTCTTATAACTCTACTAAAGAGTGGCAAAGTACATGTATATATAGAATTTTATCATGTCTTTGATATTGATTTGTGTACTTTGATACCTTTAATAAACAATAAAACATGTAAGAACAAAAGAACACTAATGTACAAAATAGCGCGCGCGTGTGTGTGTGTGTGTGGGGGTGGGGTCAATTACAGTTACTTCGAAACAAAGGAAAAATCAGATTTCACACCTTATCATATTTGCTCTTTTATTAGTTTTGACACGGTATACCTTTTCTCTAGTGCGTTTATATTTCACCAAGATTCCCTCTAGATTAAAATCGGAAGCTTTAATTAAGTTTATTTTTATTGGAACTCCTCAACCATCTAATATAAATCTTCTATGACTATGAAAAAGGGCTGATTTCACAGCGGAAAAGGTATACAAAAACCTGCTTGATATAAGCTGAGGTGAAAATAAATTGTGGTGAAAAATATTATTCTTAACTTTATAGTAATGTTGGAATAATTATCATAAGTACACCTTTACTATCCGTGACAATTAGTGTATCAGCACATATCAAACATTTGTTTGGCAATGGTACAAGCGCAAGCAAAAATCAACCATTCAATCTATTTTTGGGTTTCTAAACTACGAGTGGCAAATCATATGTAATTGATTAACTCAGTTCTGTGCGGACTATATGCAGAATAATTTAATTGCATGAGAACATGTTATACAACCGGAAATGTGCCCAAAATGTTATGAAATTTTTTAACATTAACTGCCTCGAGGCAACCTTCAGGTAAGTAGCCCTGCACATTTGAATCACCGAAAGTGATGGCGTCACGTTATTCATCCGGAAAACATAAAATTAAGCCCCGATCCGGCAAAAGAAAAGGTAAAGCATAAAACGAAGATATGTAAACATTTGTATTTTTTGATAAAACTGGAATGACGTCTGTCTTTCTCGAGAATAAATACATCACCAAATATTCTGACACGTGGGAAAACACCTTAATAAGGTCGTATGAGCTTGAAATTACCGGGTCTCTTTAATCATGGGTAAATATCACATAAATTAGCATATGGACATATATAATTACTTCATTTAACCGAACGAATAGCAAATATGCCTATGTACAACCATAAGAACCTTTTTCAAATCTGTATTGTAGAATTTTGCCTGCACGTGACAATACCATCACAATAGGCTCGCATTACATTTATGAACATTTGAAAGAGAAACAGTTGAGTCCACTTAATACGAACTCGCTTCATACGAACAATCGGTAGATACCAACACATTTTGGTAGTCTCAATTACCTTAAAAGCTATAATTTTCCATCTTACGATACGAATTAATTTTAGAAGTCGCCGGCCATTTCGCCCTTTTTGCGCTTGACTATTTAATAGTTTGAATCTGTACAGTGCTGATATTTAATAGATGTAAATAAAATGTGTTGAAAATAATAGCATTGTCAGGTAATTGGACAATGGAGTAGTTCACACTTATTCAAAAACAAATACCCTGTCCTTTGTGTATCATGTCAATATAAAATAATTTAATTAATTGACAGGTCAAGATTTAAAGAGGTGTAGATATTTATAAACACATTACTGCGTTCTATTGTCGATACAGGTAGGCCGTGTCTTCAAAATATACAATTTTTCCCCTCTAAGAATGATTATATAGTACAAGCTTCATAATAGAAATAATGATTGCGGTGGATAAAATTTGGCACTCTGGACCTCGACTGCATATTAAAATTTAAAATCATACAGTTTTACGTGCTTTAGTATGACTTTTGTTGAGTAATTTCAATGTTATCTGAATAAATTAACTTAATCAGTTTAAAATATTAACTACTTCCATATATAAATCTATTCACCGATGATACCGGTGATATTTGTTCGGACAAATTATCCGATGAGTCATACATTCATTGATAAGAATTTCGTTTGATACGAACACATTTCACAGGTCCAGATGAGTTCGTATAAAGCGAGTTTGACTATACCTAATCACTGCTATCTTATCCCATTTTTTTAATCCCAGTAACTTCTTTGTCATATTTTGGAACTAGGAGGTTAGCAAGAGACTAATCTTGTGATGCGAATGTTACGGTTGCAAAGCTGGAAAAGCATTTATGAACATGGAAACAAGTTGGTCATTTAAAACTCTATCCGAACAATTGTTGGAAAACAGAAACTAGTAGTAGTACAGTACATAAGTTATTCAAAATACATCTTTTCTTATAGTGATCAAGACTTTCAACGATTCCCGGTTAATTTGCACAGATGTGTTGTTAAGGACACGGCACTTGTAATTGAAATACGTTCAAATACGAAAAATGGGAATCGCAGTTACGTTTTAACTGGTGTATTGGGTCAATCGCTAATGTTATTTATAATATTTTCGTCTGAAGGCAACAAAGTGATGAACATAATTATTGGAGAAGTGTTTTTGTCTTCAGTCCTATAAGCTGTCTCAAATGAGAAATATTTAGCTATGCTAAGAAATTCTTTAAGTCGGAAATATCAAATACATTCATTACACTTTGACAATTAGAATGCGGAGACTGATACAGTACAACTTTACCTTATGTTCTCTTTCGGCCAGGGAATGGAAAACGGTGTGGTGTGTTTCGTCAAAATCTTGGTCTCCTGGCGTTCTACCATTCTCATCTTCTTCCAAAAGCTTAACGTTATAACGAACAGTATCATCTTCTTCTACATACTCTGTTTGAAAGCTGTCAAACACAGCCAGTAGTGTTTCCTAAAGAATGAAACTACATACTTCACTAGAGAGAGAGAGAGAGAGAGAGAGGGAGAGAGAGAGAAACAAATACCGCCAAAATTAGTAAATATATAACCAATTCATTTAAGGTACCAAATAAAGACAAATAAAAAGACAAATCTTAAAGAAGACTACACATTTTGAAATATACTAAACATTACGATAGCCGTGCAATATTCCCTTGAAGTCAAAATATGTGCAGAGAAACGAATGACTTTTTTTTTGTATTTTCTTAGACTGACATGGGTGGTCATTTTGTCCTACTTTCGTGTTTATCGCTTTTCCGTAATCGATCGGAAATTCTTCGGGATCACGTTATTTAAAATTATCTTAAACACATATCCCTTTAAAGACACGCCACAAAATAACTATTCTTTTATATTTCAATGTTGGTAATTATACAAGATATCAAAGATATTAGTTTCAAATTGACAATGACATATAATAGGCGAAGACAATATGTTTGATGTCTAATATTTTATTGAATTAATATAGCAATATGTACATAAATCAATGTATTTAGGTAAATTTCAATAAAATTTTGTTTTACAGTGTAAGATAGTTATTTATCAATATTCATGAAACTATTGTGAAAAGAGATTGACTGCATAAGTTTGCAGATGATGTTGTGAAAACACATTTATTCGGGAAAGGCCTAAATTGTCCACCCGAAAACTTGTAGTGTAGCTGTATATTACCTGTATTATAAGAATTTTTTTATGAAGTGTTTGTGAGTTATAAAAATTTTGAATTCCCTATGCTATGTTTGTAAACATCACGTACGTTATCGTCGGGGTATATTCCCTTGAAGTCAAAATATGTGCAGAGAAACGAATGACTTTTTCTTGCATTTTCTTAGATTGACATGGGTGGTCATTTTGTCCTACTTTCGTGTTTATATATATATATAAACTTGACAATGAAAAGACTCGGCACAAGATGGAAGTCTATAAATCAAATAAATAAAATGACTTCACATGCCTTTCCAACAGTATTTAATTATAAAAATACAAACTAGTTTCGCCTATCGGCTCATCAGTGTACATACAATGTAACGTGACGTTACTATGGTAATGACGCGACGTCAATATAAAGGGACGTAATTCTGACGTTATTTTCTCAAAGGGGCGTAATAAGCGTTTTATTTAATTATTCAGAATATAACTGTTACTGTAGGCTGTTAAGTTTTGGTTTAAAGCATTTTATAAAATAATTTTCTTTTTTCTTTCGCTCACCTAGCTGAAGTACTATCTACTTTCATTTTAAGAAATGGGAACATTTTAAACTTTGGAACTTTATTACTGCAAATATCTATATGATTACTTAGTGGAATTTGTCTAGTTGAAGGGTCTCGCACAACACGTTACATTGTATGTACACTGATGAGCCGATAGGCGAAACCAGTTTGTATTTTTATAATTAAATACTATTGGAAAGGCATGTGAAGTCATTTTATTTATTTATAAATTATAGCCTTGTTCGGAGCATTCCTCCGAAAAAAATCGGAAGATGCGCGAGGGGTTCGTAAGCAGTCGAGTCGTAAAATATATTTTCGGTTTGAAATCGGCAAAAGGTTTTCATTTATTTGTTGATTATTCTTGAACATATTCATGGGTATTCGGTCAGTAGATCATATTTCAGTAAAATTAATATGAATTCTCAGCTTCAAACTCTGGTTTTCATATAACACTCGTTCGGGATTTAGTAGTATACCTTTAACAAGCAAGTCAGTGCAGTGCATTTAAAGACATTCCGCCATCTAGTCTAAAATTTCATCCTGTTTAGTAGCATTTATTCAATTTATTGTATTTAGATTTTGATGCCATGCAGTGCAATTTGAAACCATCCAACACAACTTACATACGTGCGATGCAAAACGGGAAGATTCGCTGCAACTTGATGCCGTCTTATGCTTAATATTTACATTCACTATACACTTAAAATGGAAAGAAAATTGTTTATTTTCGTTAAATAACATTCGTGTTATAATATTTAGGACGGTCCTTTATGTGAAATTGCACATATAATCTGACGTCATTCATACTGTCGTGAACGAAATGGCGTCGTTCGAAAAATTCGTTCAAAATTGTAAGCTAATATTTCGAAAAGGAAAATTATTTATCTCTTTAACTATTTTTTCTTATGGTGAAGATTAAAAATCTCACATGACTGTTAAAGTTTTCACTGAATTTAACAACTTTCTAAAGAAATCGTAGGATCTGTATTTCTATTGTCTTGAACGTGGGAGGGTTTCCCTGGCTGTTCAAATGACATCTTGTAAACATCGGTATCCTGACATTTGTTTTGGTTTTCTGACACTCATGGAAAGTAAAGCACTTATTTTTGATGCAGGCTTCGGTAAAAATCAAAGTTAAAGTTATTGCTCAAGGAAACGGTCTGTATTTTGTAAAACGTTTATTTTAAGTACGTTAGTTGAAACAAATACGTAGAAAAAGGAAAAAGACGTCGGTTGGGTACTTAAAAATATGCCCAACTTTCTACGCATCTGTAAATGCTAGATGTCACTTGTATTGCACGAAAACTCCGTGCACATTTGGTGAATATTGTGATGATTATAGGTTAGCAATGTTTGTCTAACACATCCGTTCATAAACTGAACTGAATTGATTTGAAATTAAAACGGATTCGTCAGGATATGACACAGATGTCATTTTATCACAGTTTTTGAACAATTTGAAGTAACTGTAGTTATTTTATGTGTTAAGTTTTCTGTATTGTATTATGTAATGTATTTAAGGTATAGGTCCATGTTTCGGAGAAAAAAGTTCGAACGTCATCAAATCATAGAAAGAAAGCATTGTTTTACATGAAAATTTAACAGCGTATAAAACATTTATATTATTCTACAAAACCATTGTCAATTTACTCATATATGTATTGAATGCTAGAAAGGGACTGCATGAAGGGGCCATACTTCTGGACAGTTCAGCGCCTTTAAAAACTCACCATTTTTTAAAAGCTGTTACATGTAATCGTTTTGATGCATTTGCAATATCGTGCGAGTGTTTAAACTTTACATAACTAGGTAAAACATCGTTTTGACAATTGTTTACATTTATTTCTTTACAAATGGCATTCTTATTTAAAGGGGGACAACTCATTTAGAATATTTTAATTATCCAACTCTTTGGGACAGAACAGTAAAACATGTATTGGACAGATAAGTTGTGTGTCAAGATGCTGTTCAATTACTAAAAATATCTGTTGTTTTGTGATATACTGCTAAACCTTAATAATAGATTTGTCATTACATTATAACAAGACTTGATCACGTGACATATAAATCGTTCAATCTCTTGTATCATTTGGCAAATAATCTCATAATTACATCTCCCAATCGGAGTCGGAGTATAAATTGGAGTATATAGAATACTGTATACGGGGTTTTATTTGCGGATATTTTATTTTCGCTATATTCGTGGTTTTGAATATTAGTGAATTCAAAAACTGCGATTTTAAATTGGACATATTCAATATGTTTTACATGTTTGTTGGCATTCATAAGGGAGGTTTCTCGAACTTAATTTATGACAACCCGATTCACTATACAAATTTGTTCTAACAGTCCCTTAAAAAAATTGTATCAAATCATAATTTCAAATTTCAATAATTTATTTAAGTAACATGAAAATATGTTGTATCCAATCTAGGGCTATGCACAATCTCAAGGTTGAGCAGGTACAATTTAGGGACACTCAGTTAGCGTGCACAATCTCGAAATTTGCTCAACAGATAAGACCTAAATATTTTAAGAATTCAGAAACACTTATTATCTGTTACAAATACAATAATCAAGTTAGAAACACTAGTCACAATAAAATTGTCTCGGATTTAGACATAAAGCTTAATGTTCCAGACAGTTGTAACTTTAAAGAATCTAAATACTGTTACCAACCAGTCGGCCATATCATAACGGGTAAATCTAAGATTTTTAATGACAAAAGAATCAGAAACATTTTCTCCAAAGGTCCAAAATAAATTTCCTCGTCTATTAACTTTGAAAAATGTCTCTCTGAAATAACTCAGTCTATTAATGACTATGCTAAAAATGGTGTCGGAAAGAAAATGCTGATCCGAATGCTCTTACTGAATGGAAAAAAGAATATATTTAAAATCATAAAAACTCGAGTTAAATTTTATGAATCAAACCCTTCCTTGTAACCTCCAAAACCAAAGTCTTCACTTCAAAGTTTAAAGCAAGTTTTATCTCAAGTACACACGGATTTTGTTTTAACTCCTGCAGACAAAGCTTCAAATAATAATATCATTATATTACGCATTTACTACACAGAAATATTAAAAAATGAACTGAAACATACGAAAACTTACCAGTTATTGCTACTAGATGAGAATAATATTGTAAAAAGTTATGTAGATCGATGTATAAATTTTAATGTCGCACTTGACGACAATCAGATGAAGTTTCCTACTCTTTATTGGATCCATAAACTACACAAAACTCCATATAATGCTTGATTTATTGCACTACAAACAAGAGCTGTCGGAGGACAGCAACGCTCGACTATTCAACAGCCTTGTCAATTGAATGAATTCGAAGGTTGAAAAAGGGGCATAATTTAAAAAAAGCAAAATAGGGTTATGAAACCTGCATAGTGCTTATCAGCTCATGACAGTGGACAAGTGTGTGAAGTTTCAATCCATTCCCATTAGTGGGTACTGAGATACCAGCTTACATATAAGAATTAAATCACAACTCCTAAGTTTAAAAAGGGGCATAATTTTGTAAAATGCAAAGTTGACTTATTGACCCTTTGCACTGCATGTCATATCATGACAGTGAACAAGTGTGTGATGTTTCAATCCTTTCCCATTAGTGGATACTGAGATACCAGCTTACATACAAGAACGTAACCAAAAATTTCTATGTTGAAAAAAGGGGCATAATTTTGTAAAAAAGCAAAAGAAATTTATAGGCCCTGCTTTGTGCATGTCAGATCATGACAATGAACAAGTGTGTGAAGTTTCAATCCATTCCCACAAGTGGTTACTGAGATACACGCTTATATACAAAACCTTAACCAAACATTTCTAAGTAAAAAAGGGGCATAATTTTGTAAAAAAGCAAAATAGAGTTATGGAACCTGTGCAATGTAAGTCAGTTTATCACAGTGAATAAGTCTGAGAAGTTTCAATCCATTCCCACAAGTGGTTGCTGAGATACCAGCTTATATACAAAAACTTAACCAAATCGGGACGCGGACGCCGAGGCAGACGCAGACGCGGACGCCGACGCATGGGCGAGTCCAATAGCTCTACTATTCTATGAATAGTCGAGCTAAAATCTCATTTTACTTTTGACTTCTTGACGACCTATGAAGTTGTGATCAGGTTTGTGAAGCTCTAAGATTTCTATTAGATAACATATGTATTAAATTTGGCAATAAAACTTACAGAAAAGTAATTGGTATCCCGATGGGAACTAACTGCGCCCCGCTCATAGCTGATTCATTCTTATACTGTTATAAACCAGATTTCATGCTTAGTTTATCCACTGAGACAAAATTTGTAATCATTGAAGCTTTTAATGGAACCTCGAGGTATCTTGATGATATTTTGAATATGGACAACCTATATTTTTCAGAAATGGTGAAACACATTTACACAAGAGTTACGGCTAAACAAGGCTAACACTTCAGATTTAGAAGCGTCATTTTAATAAAATTTAGACTTAAATTTAACAATTGTGAATAATAATCTAGAAACGAAAATATATGATAAAACAGACGAGTTTAAGGACTATGCTTTTTCGAAATTATGAATTAGGTGGATGGGTAACATGATATTATTTCTGAGGAATTTCGAAGTTACTGTAAAACTAACTTTATTCCAATGTGACAATACATTAAACCCATGAAGTGCTGAACCCTGAACCCTTACTTTAAATAAAAGACTAAAGTGGGAAAATTTATCAGCATGTTCCTGTCAGAATTTTCGGTACAAGTATTCTATGTCATCAAGCATAACTGCGAAAAACTATAACATACATAATAAAGCAAGCTGAACTATCCGTGTAAATGAGCTGAGAGCTATTTTTCTATTTCCATTTATTATTTTTCTAAATATATATATAGGTTCCCCTCCAAACATTTGTGGGCCTCAGAATAGTACATAGATCGAGACACTTACTCAGTTGGATGGCTTCCTTACGTGAAAAGATTTTACACCTCAAGTGAGGTTTCGAATCCACGTCGGCGAGGAAATGAAAGCCAGCGACCATGACCATCACCTTTTACTTTTGCAAGTATAATACTTTAATATTCAATTAAATTTCGTGAACATGAATGATACTCTAAATTATATTTACCGTCAGAAATTACAAATGGTTTGCCGAATACACCATACTTTTAATTACAAACGAGTACACATCATGTTGGTCGGAAAGCACGAACTTTACGTTCTTGTACGTATATGTGAATCGCCATGTTTGAAATGTAAACAAAGGAATAAAAGTAACCGTTTTCATGTTCGTGGAAAAGATCGAACTGTGATTGTCAATGTTCCCGATACGGAATATATATGAATGTATAAATACGAGCCGTTTCATCTTACAGGACTTACAAGAACTTAGTAAGCGAATGTTTATTTATTGTATTTATGTTCTAGTAACCTTTGACACTGATTTCGAGGACAAACCGGGTTTGTGACATATGTATACATGTCTGTCGTTAAACTGGAAAAATTTAAACTAAAAGCTATATATATTGCATAAATTCTTCGTTATTTCTGTGCATACAATTCGGTTGTTTAAAGGGAATTCCTATAGTTTTTTATGCGAATCTTTCTGCGCAGTCGACACTTTCTATGGAAAACTGAACTGAAGTCAACATTTGTTGAAACATGTAACAGACAATCTTAAATATGATGAATCTTGAATGAAATAACATTTTTGATAAGTTTTATCAGTAATCAAATGTTGCTACTCGTTTATGTTGTATTGACAAGTATCATGCCTGACAGGTATCTTGCTATTTTTGTGGTTGTGTTTTCACATCGCATTTTAGTACAAAGACAGTGTTGTTCATATAATGTAAGGTAATTGACTTAGTACTGATAAGACAATATCACCTTTCAGATTATTTAGTATTCAATGATAGAAAGAATTAAGAATTTTTAAAACTTTTTTTTAACTTTTAGCAGACATACATGTAATCAATTTGGCCAGGTTCGCGCCATTTCCGTCCGAACAGGTGTTGTATTCTAGCGGCCTTAACATAAAATTTAGCCTGGTGACCCATACATTTTTAGCCATTTTTTATGCTCACAATACAATTATCTATACACAAGAAAAACATAAAAATATTCTATGAAAGAGTTTTTTCAAAATTTAAAAAAATATTCTTCATTATGGGTATTTTTCATTGAAAAAAGTTCACAAAAGTAAATATGAAACAACATTTCTTTTTCATTTGTACCCATTATTGTAAGGATAGAGTATTACAAACATGACTATGATATCAAATAAGTATATAATAAAATCTGTAAAAAGAAAAAAACCATATTGTGCTGTCTTGATGTATATTTTGGTTGGTATTTATAAAAAAGCAGAAAATGTTGAAATGGTTGAAAAATCGCTGGCAGTTTCAGCAACAGTGGGTGTATTCAAAACAATTTTTCACAAAAAACAAGCCTGGTGACCTATTGTTTTTATTTGTTCATTGTTTTCAGCACAAATTTTCCTATCATATATGTGAATTTAAAAAAAATCTATGAAAGGAAAAAAACTATAGGAATTCTCTTTAAAGGGAAGAATATCAGTAAAATACAAGATATAAAACATATCTTTGAAAATGTCCCGATCTTTCATCATTTGTTTGGTTGGCGCATGATTACAAAGTTAATGTTATTAGGCCGTGATGTCCACGAAGCCGTGTAAAGTGATAAGTTTGATGACACGTTGGTTTTGTTTGGTAATTGTGAGTGATCGGTAAGTGATCAGAAAGATCGGACAGTGGGATGTTATAAATAAGTGATGCTTTACTAGTATTTAGATTAGAAAGTGAATCGTACTATACAATAAGGAAATCTAAGGTAAAATACTCCTTTTATTTCTTTCACTGAAGAAAACATGTAAAACAAAGGCCCAGTTGTGATTTGTGTAACACAGTTTAACGACGATTTCTTAGAAAACTAACGCTCAGCTCATTTACACTGACATATCCTTGGTCGATGAATACATATATTGTGTGAATATGAGAGACTTACGGTACCAAATACTTGCACCGAAAAATTCTATTCATTTTCGTCTAGTACACTATTGGGACATGCTTTGGGTGTCATTGATACTTTATAATTTACTCGGAGATACATTTTTTCTTTATTATTAGTTTCCCTTTGATCCCCGTGCATTTGTCATGTTGTTACGACAACCTCAGTTTTACATAGGCATTTTACATTGTCAAAAGAGCATAGTCCTTAATTTTGAAATTGTCAACTTCCCCCACCTTGATGGAGATGTCCCTCGAGCAACATGATACGGTATCTATATTTCACAGCTTATTCGTTTTGCAAGAGCTTGCACAAGGAAAGAGGATTTTAAAGATAGAAAACATCATATCACTAAACATTAATTACAACAGGGTTACCGTTATTATAAGCTACGGTATTATAAGCTTTCAGTAAAGTTTACTACAGATCGTCCGAACTGTTAAAGAAATATGATACTAACATGAAAACACAGTTAAAAGTTGGACTTACACACCCGGAATAGTATGGAGATGTAGTTTATAAAATTCGGAAAATGGAACATAGTCCTTGTTTTAATCAGATATTTGTAAAATGTGTTAAAAGTTTATCAAAAGAGCATACGATGCGAAAATCGTGAAGCACGTTGCAGGTTTGATGACTGACCCCTCCATAGTCAATCGCTATGCTTTCGTATTTGATGGTGCGAGGATTATTAGACGGTAAGACTCCATGATGCTTTTCTCCTAAATCCTACAAAGAACGGACGGAGGGAGTGAAATTTTGTCTTGCAGCTTTCTTATTCGTGCCCTTAAAAGTTAGACTCTTGGTGCTCTGACTTCAACAAGTTGCTGAGTACATTGGTGTAATTATACCTTAGATTTACAATAATCTTATGTTTTACCTAATATGATCTATATTAGAGCCTTTTCAGCGGGGAATGATTTTATTTACATTGCGTTGTCTAAGTTGTTAAATATAGGGTAAGTGCGAGGTTAGCATGCCTTTCATGCGTTTAGACCCCCTGATTCCTTTATATAGGTTACTGACCGTTCCAAGGCGGTGCCCCTATTTTCAGTTTGTTTCTGTCTGTCTTGTATTTTGTGTTATGTATGTTTTCTTCTTTGTTGTTAGCGTTTCTTTCCTCTTTCTCATTACTTCCCCTATCGCCCCATCCTTTCCCATTGCAATTGCGCTCCATTGCTTTGGCATCACCTCCCCCTTTACTATGAGAAAGTTATCGTGCACACCTTGATTTTGGCTGCAGGGTATAAGGTGGTGCCCGATTATTGTTTTTTTTTTTTGTTTGTTTATTTTTTTTTTGTTGTTTTTTTTTTGCTGCTTATATGTGTACTTCTGCGTCTGTGCGTATAAGGTAGTGTCCTACAGTGTTGTTATATCTTACTTGTCTGTTCATCTATGTTAGTTAGTATTGTGTATGTGTAGGTGCGTGTTTGTCTTTTGTAATTGAGTGTCTGTGCTAGTGTGGTTTACGTTGTAGTGTAACTGTGATTAAGGAAAGTAGAATTCCCTTGTGTATTCATCCTTGTTCTACTTCCTCTTCAACCCCCTCTCCCACCCCCCTCTTTCTACCACTAACCCCTTCCTCCCATTCTATCTATATTTTGCTTTTTTTTTGTTTTTTTTTGTTTTGGGTTTTACGCCATTTTTCAACAGTATTTCAGTCATGTAACGGCGGGCAGTTAACCTAACCAGTGTTCCTGGATTCTGTACCAGTACAAACCTGTTCTCCGCAAGTAAATGCCAACTTCCCCACATGAATCAAAGGTGGAGGACTAATGATTTCAGACACAATGTCGTTTATCAAATAGTCACGGAGAACATACGCCCCGCCCGAGGATCGAACTCGCGACCCCGCGATCCGTAGACCGACGCTCTACCTACTGAGCTAAGTTATATTTTGCATGAAATTAAAATGTACACGTTAGAGTTTTGAAGCAACCCGTCTGTAATATTTTCCGTTGCAGCTTCTTTTTGTTGTGAGCCTACTATCCAACTGCGTGGCTCTGACGTTGTGTTTGTGGTGTTCTGTGTTTCCGAGAAATCTACCCTTACCTATTATCTCTTGTCGGTAGATAATCATGCTGGTGTCTCTGTCAGTAAATAACAATTAGGTTACTGGGCACGGATTATTTTCGTAAAAAAATAACGAATGCGCTGTTCCATTCGTATTTAAATGCAAAATGTTTAATAAGGCCAAATTGAGACTACACATCCAGTGTTACATCAGGTAAATTTAATTTTGTGTTTGTGATAAAATAGAAATTGTTACAGGCAACATCATAATTTTTTTGTGATCACACATTATCCTGTTAGTTCTTCAGCAAGATGGCAGTAAGTATTGTTTACAAACTGCTAATCATCTAAGTCGTAAAGAGACTGGTATCAAACACAGTTTCTGACATATTTGTCCATTCTTAAATGTTGATCAGATTGGCCATCAAAATTATATTTGATTCGAGTGAGTTTCAATTTCGGCAATTTTAAAACATTTGTATACATGGGAAGAATTAAGTTTTCTTATCTACCAAGTCCATAAATCCATTACTTTGAGACCAAAAAATGGGTAAAAACATGTAATGAAAATTGAACAGGTTTGTTTTCTAGTCTGTTCAAACATTTTAGGACAGATATAGTAAGGGTCCATGTGTTGTTGAATACATTCTGACATTTGTAAATACATGGTTTAGTGTTTATTAAGGGTTCAAGCCTTTGACAGCCGCACATTCACCTATTTCAAAAGTTATGTAGAGCTAGAGGCATACAATATTTTATGCTTGTCTTGGTGTTTACCTTCATTACTTGTAAGAAAGTATTTTTGACATATCTTTGATTTTAAGGAATGGTATATTGCTTTTATCAACTATGTAAAATGAACAAAATTTTCCAGCGGAGCAGGGGTACGCACATGGAACTTAATTAGAGCAAAGGAATCCTTAAGAGCTTCCAAACTCTCAATCCAAAAAAAAAAGCATGCTTTAAAGTCTAACTGTTTTATTATTTTCAAGTACAGTTGAAATACAAGAATAGTATGTTACTGTTTATATAGATCTTATTTTCTGATTTGTTTAATGGGTATCATCAGATCTATTTATCAAAAAGATACTGAACACTGTAATGAATTTATTGTTTTGACTTGCGGCATCAAAGGTATATCTTGTTAAACAAAGGACAACAGTAACCGCAAAATTAGTCATAGAATTTACAAATGAACTGGGCAATCAGTGGACGCTGGATTTACTGGCATCCGGCAAAACTGCATTGAAAATTGACAGACACTATGGTATATAGATCATGGGTACCGAATGCTCTGATTAGGAGATTGCAGTATTTTCCATATATATAATAATGATTTCTATTATATACTATAATGAGTGTAACAGCTTTCTTATTCTTATGTAGTGAGGTAAAATCAAAGGAGAAACCCTTTGTTAATTTGGCTAGCGCACTGGTTTTCGAGGATTCAAACTTAGCCAACACATTAGTTCTATACACTAGACATAATAAAGAACCCGGGACTCTGTTCGCTAGAAATATGGTTAAATTGTAAGATTTTCTTGTATTCACCTGCTGTCCCTGATTCTTTACATCTCTCATTGCTTGTCTATATTACAATGTAACGTATTCCGGTAACCATAAATATATCTGGAGTCAGGTGTTGAGTGACTGCCGCGTTCTTTGTGTGTGGTGTGTGTGTGTGTGTGTGGGGGGGGGGGGGGGGGGGGGGGGGGGTGGGGTGGAGTTTGTCATTAAACCTTCAAAATTTAAGGATCTTTGGTTCTTTTAATATTTATTTTCAAGGCATTTTGATTCTTGTGACATGGCTTTTTTCTTTTCAAATCGCTCAAAAAATAGGTGAAATCAATAAAAAAAGAACATTTCGCTCGCTTGCTTCTAATTGTTTTGGGGAAAATCCGATGACCAAGAAATCAATTTGGTGTGGCTTAAGATATTTTTGAAGTATAAATAACTTTAATACGACATAAGCAATTCTAACTGACCACAAATTCAAGTACCAGCACATTTACAATGAAGAAACTGACTTCAAAAGCAAGTTTTACACTCATTCAGAAATAAAAATCAGTCTGTTACAAACATGTGCTACGAACTACGAAATTTTAAAGGTTAATTTAAATATTGAATTGATTTAGTACTTTTGTACTTTCGTTTTGAGATAAAGTGTAAGTGTAAGTAGAATGTAAAAAGGATGACCCCCCCCCCACCCCACACACACACACACACGGAAAATTAGTACCATTTTATGGTAAATCTGAAAAGTTATGGATATTTTTTCTCCACTTAATATGCTTAAAACATATCAAGTGTACCTTCCTTGGACTTGTTCCATTTTATTCCTTTTAAAAGTGTAGTCTTAGAGCTATGACGTGAAGTAAAGAAAATAAAAAAAACTGATTTGCAGATAAGAGATTTCAAAAACATTTTGATAGCATTTATCAATATCGCAGTAACGTACATGATTTGACGGATTACATCTGAATACAGTTTTGTTCATATCCTATCCTCGCCCGTTGCCTAATCAGTGCGGTAACAGAGTAATAGGATGACATGATGGTAGAATAATAGAATGATAAGATAAGCGATGGTACGGTAGCAGGATAGCAATATTAAGATGGCATGATAGTGTTAGTATGGTGATAGGACTTATTAGCGCTATCTACCATCCTACTATTGATATCCTACCATCCTATTAGACTATCATCTCTATCCTACTATTTAAGGCCTACAATCCTACTAACATGTCATCGCCATCTAACCATCCTACCATACCTATTATCCTGCTATCCTACTATCCTACCATCCTACCATCGCGCTTTGATAATTAAGCGATGGGCGAAGATAGGATATCAACAGAATGAAACTTCGAATTTTAATAAATATACCTCTACTCTTATTGCTTCATTTCTGCCCTTTTGAGTATCTTAATCTGAGTTTATAGGTATTTATATGTTTATTTATGTTGTATGTACTGACGTCTTATTGATATATGTCACTCCTAATTATAAAACGGCAATGATAGGGTGTTAGGCCAGTACGATGGTGGGATAGTAGGATGGTAGGATATCGATGACAGGATAATAGGAAGGTAAGATAGTAAGATGATAGGATGTAGGATGATAGGGTAGCGGTAGTAGGATAGTATGAAACAATCGCTATCATACCATCATACTGTCGCTATTCTACTATCCTAGCCATCGTCATCCTACTATTCAACTATACCTACTATCTTGCCACCCTACAATCTTGTCATTGTGCTTTGATAGTGAGGCGACAGGCAATGATAGGATATGAAATAAGCAATATTCCGTATGAATCAACATTAGCCATCCTATCATACTACTATTGCCATCCTACCCTCATACCATCCCCATTCTACTATCCTACTATCCTATCACCTTGTCATCCTACTATCCTACCATCGCGCTTGGATCATTAGGCGATAATGGACATTAGGATATTAATTTACACTCAATGCATGCTTTTACGAGTTCACGTTGCTGTGTAAAGGGTTTTTAAAATCCCAATAAATTACATTCAAGTAAGTGTAGAATGCGATGGAAATAAGATACCAGGCTGAATTTTTGTTTAGATATAGCTGACTTTATTGTCTAAATCATGAAAACACTATTTCTGTCTTAAGAATATGAAAATATATTTTCCAAAATATCGTCCGTTGGTTTTATACAGAAAGAAAGCTGTGTTTATACAATTTGCCGTAGAAACTAAAACAACATCCCCGTCTTACGTTTACGGAATCCTGTTCAGCTCATGCCGTGTGCTGTCCGACGTACGATACGACACTCGACAGTATTGTGCGTCGTGTCACATTATCGTATGTCAAGTCATAATGTCGTCCCTCAGCCTAACAGTTTACAACACGACAATACAAACAACGCATGGCAATGCGACGCGACTTGCGACATTAACTGCGTGGTGCGCAACGTTTCATATTTCCGCGAGTCGTATTTCATGTCGTACCTCAACCTAGAAGAGTAGACGGTCGACAAATGACATGACGCGCAAAACCACGCTGGACACACAATACGACGGGCGACAATACCACACGACATCGCGATGTTTTTGACGCGTGACGAGCCGCATTGTCGTGAGTCATGTCGTGTTGTATTGTCGCGCGTCGTATTGTGTTTCGACTGCCTAGGTCGTCACAAGACATAGTTATTCATATCTTAAACTATAAAGCAAAATACTTGAGCAGATTTAATAACATGTTTGAAATTGTTTTTAAAAAAAGGCTGAATGATTTGATTATTAATGATCATACTTTGTTAAAAGTGCCTATATGCCATTTCGAGATAAAACCAAGTTACCAATATTCATCTATACAGTATCTAGATTAAATTCATAATACATAATTTGTTAACGTGGTAGATTAAGTAAAAGACACACACAAAACTGTCATTCATGGGTTCGCGGCAAATTGATAAAAATTGTAATTCAACTGTAAATTCGTGAAAAACAATGAAGTGTATTACAGCAATAGAATGACGTCAGCCAAATGTTTTTAATCTAAAAATATTTATACTTGTTTTTTATTGTATGTTCCCCAACTGTCGTGTGTCGGATTTATCTACAGTCAGCGAACGATAATAAAAATAGCCCGAAAATGTCAGGCGAGTCTAAGACAGATAATTTAGTTTGGCCAGTTACGGTAAATTAGATAGGCGTTCTTATGATACTTGTCAAATAAAAATTAACATTAACTTGAATGGCGAAATAGCTCATGTGTTTAAGCTGTCGGTTTTTAAATGCAGTGCGAAAACTAGCACGAGTTCGAAACTCGCAAGAGGTTTTCTAAAGAAATGTTTTGTGTAACCCTACTTTATTTCAGTTTGTCTTCTCTTTTTTATTTTTTATTTTTATGTGTATTACTTTCTTCTATTTTCTTTTTTATATCAATGAAATTTTAATCAATTCAAGTTACAATTCATTTCATTTCCAGCTGTAGCAGAATCGTCAGGTGTGTCCGTTAAAACCTTTAGAACTTGTCGAATGATCTTCCTAAAATCCTCGAATAATGAAATCGCTCATCATAAGCTTTTGCAATGTTCGCCATTTCGAGCTATCGAATGGTGTGTAATTGTATCATGTGGGGGCACTGTACTTACATTCCATCGGTATAAATTGATATTTACGAAATACCCGTGTATGCTGAATTACCGTATTATTTTTAGAGCCAGTGGAAAAATGTTATTGTATCTTTGCTGCAAAAAAAGTTTAAAAAAAGTTTACATCAACCCAGTGTCGAACTCCGACCTTGGGTTTCAAACCTAGCGGCCTAACGCATTGCGCTTAATATACAGTACTTCGATCATCGAGTCTCAGTTTGAGATACTAATCCGTATCGTCTATGCATGATTTACCTAAACTGGTTAATAAAACGGTCGCCTGCGTTTGTTTACTAATATCAAATTATCGTTCGATTACTGTTTTGTTCAAAATAAAGGAAATAAAAATATCCACAGTCTTTTAAAGACAAATCATGGCTTCTTTGAGCAACGCTGTAAATGTGGATTGCAGGTTTCATAAAAAGCCATCATGGCTACAGAAGGCACACACAAACTTAAAGTTAGACCCTTTTATCATATACCTTTTCTTCATGCATATCTTTGAATTTTCATTTTTCATATTTTCCACACATTTAAGTATCATTTGTATTGCTTTTTTATCAATGTCATAATTATTTGAGACTCGTTCAGAAAACGATTTAGCACCCTTTCAACCTCCATAATGACGTTGCTACATGACATTAACGGCATAACATACATTTAAATCTTTCCGCCAGGATTATATTTATAACACTCCCGCTTTTAGACACAATGTCTTTAATCAAATCATCATGGAGAATATAGTGCGGATGTTGCATAACACGAGGACCCATCTCACGAACACACGATCTGTAGATTTGCGCTGTCCCTTTTGAACTAAGCAGGCGGGCTATTGTTTTTGCATAATCTTCCCTAGGGAAAAATTCCTACAGGAAATATTTCCTATAGGAAGGCATTCCCATGGAAAGCGTTTCCCTATGGAACAGTTTCCTATAGGAACGTATTCCCATGGGAATCCCGTAGGAAATTGTTCCCTTGGGAAAATTTTCCCATGGGAAAACTAAATTATCTTTTTTTTAAATAAACTAGCCAGTGCCATAAAAGTATTTTTATAAAACAGCTATGAGTTTATATTAAAATAAAAAATAAGGTTTTCTCATTGGAAATTCCCATGGAAAAAATTCCCAAATGTTTCCCATGGAAAAACACCGTTCCAATTGGGAAACCTTTTCCCATGGGAAATGACCGTTTCCCGTAGGAAATCGGCCATTTCCGATTGGAAACAGAATATTATAATAGCAATATCTATTAAAATAATAAGACTAGAATAATGAATGTTGTTGGTTGCTATATGGTAGATATGGGCTATCATTCAGTACCATTTTAAAGTTTAAAGCCTTTGTAGAAGTACTTGACGTTTTTGCCAGTTATTGTCCGTGGCAAATTAAGATTGGCGGCCATTATCTGCGGACTACTGTTTTGCTTATATTTTTGTTCATTAAGAAACCTTTTTTATGTAAACAGATGCACAAATCAGTACCCAGAGGTGAGCAAACTCTGTCAGATATGCAGAACATGCTGATAAAATCTCTGATATTTAGTGTATGCGTACCTTTATTGAAAATGCCAACATTTTAAAATACAGATTTGCTGTTAATAATAAACAAATACATATGCTCCTTCATAAAGTCTTGGTGAGACTCTGTAATGAAAAACATTTTGTATGAAACTAAGTGCCCCTAACTCCCACAACACCGATTTTTACGAGATTTGGTACATTATTGTTTTTTAGTTTTCTTACTGTTGTTTTTACAAAGATAGACTTTTTATAACATGCTCTCAAGCTATCATTGAGATTTATTTAAAGGGGATGTTCGTGGCGGTTGGTGGTCATAGCCTGTAGCTTATTGTCAGATTATAAAGAATCCTCACTTCAGTTGTTTATTACCCGGTGATTACTGGAAGCAAACATGACCATCCATTTCGAGTTTCGCCATCTGGCCTGCTGTGATTATCTATCAGTCAGGAATATGTACCATACATGTATACTATATATTTGCAATGAACAACAAAAGTACATTGATATATTAACTGGTAATTGTTAAAGTAGCCAGTATGTACCCAGCCCGAACACATGTGATCAAGGACCAAACTGTTCACTAATATGCAAGATATTTCCATTTTTATTTTATACATTTCAAGAACAATTTCTACAGAGATGAATAGTTAGGTTTTTTATCAGAAATTATTGTTTATTTGATTGTTTATTTATTTTTTTAATTACCCTGTTTTGAAAATATTATTAAAAATTGACTGACAGAATTGTCCTTAATAATCAAGTACATGTAATCCTGTAATTAATACAGCTACAAGAATAAATTGTGACTGTATTTCCTCTTTTAAAGTCAATAAGACACTATTTTGAGAGTGTTGCTTTACATTTTCAAGTATAGTTCAGTACATTGTAATGGATATAGTATAACTGTAATTTACCGGAGTGCGGAATGTGGCACTCAGTTTAAATAAGTGCATCTAGATACCTCTTGACTAAACCAGGCCAGAAAAGGTACCAAATGTTATTTTTAATACACTTATAACATTTCCATAGGTCTTTCTTATCTACATTTGCAAACTTAGACAAAAAATAGCGCATTTTGTTTATTTGAAATTCGAGTGATGAGTGAAATTATGTATTGAATTATTCATTTGATGTATTATACTGTGAGGATGATTTTATACTACACATTTATTCTAAACTAAAATTCATAAGAACTTACTTAATTATAAAGATACAAAATGTGCCGTCATAATATTATAGAAAGGGATACCAAATAACACTGCATTATTAACATGGACACGGAATCCAATGGCTACCAGTCGGCGTAATTCCAGTTCAAAGCTTGAACCGCCACGCCTCATCCACAAATGTGTGCGTCAACTAAGATCTAGTACGAAATTTATTTCACTTAAAAATCGTATATACAGAACATTTGCAGACAACGCACATAACATTTACGATTTGATATTGACCAGCTTATACATAGAGTAATCTCATAATTAATTAATATATTTAATCATTGATTACATCATGCTATTTTTTTTATGAAATTCATCCATAATAAACTGAACTATAACTGACATTGTGCTTGCATTTTGTTTCAGTATTTATATACTATTGACGAATTAAATTTTACTGACCGTGACTACACGGCCTCAAAGAATTAATAGCGAGAATGGCATTGCACAGAAAATAACACCACAACAGCAAAAAGCATGTTTCCACAAATTCTTTTTCATCTTGAAAAAAGAAAGTACTGATAACACCAAGACAAACCATAAAACACATGTGATGGTAATTAATATGCAAGATAAATATATCTGGCTGACCACTTACTGAGTATCTAATTTGCTGATGACTATTAATTATTGGATTGCTAGTGTGTAATATTTAAACTGTTTCCCTCGGAAATGAACACACCCCTTTAAATGTTACGGTACTTGTAAATATAGCTGAGTTATTCATAGGTCATTGCAATACATTTAGGCAAACTTTTGCATTTTTTTATACTGGACATTATTTCCGTCACTGCATTTAAGTTACAAGTAGTAATTTCATTAAAAAACGTCAAAAGACGGGTATGCATATATTAAATGCACCACAATAGTACACTTAATTACTATTTCGTCGATCATCGCCCACTCATTTCAATGATATGGTAATGATTGCAGCTGATCAGCGATTACATGTGGTGATTTACACAACCTCTTTATGCGGAACAATTATTATATTATGATGTATAGATAATTATCATAATTTCGTTACTTTTACTGCAAGGAATTGGATATTCTATCTTTAACTGACGCCCACAAGGCAGTAATTTCATACTGAGTGCCATATTGTCAGTCTAAGAAAAAGCACATTCGAACACAGAAATATTTTTTATAACAAATGCATACCCATTCTGAACAAAAAAAAATGCTCTAAGCACATCTGATTAATAAATATAAGCAAGAAAACCTGCTTACACCAGCCTAAAACATTTTACAAGAAAATTAAATCATATAAGCCAATTGAATTCCAGAAATTGATAAACCAGTCCTAAAAAAATCCCAAAACCTGTAATATCTGACCGGAGAAGGTACGTCCGGCAATTTTACAGTAACGCAATTAAAAGAAGATCGTTCTCTCTATTTAATTGGCAGTTTTTTATGGTAGAGGAAGTTGTATTCACGCTTAGAGTGTAGTCTAAACCATTTGTCAGCGGTCCAACGGACCGGCAAAGTCATTTTGTGAAGTAAGAAAACCTGTGTTAAACTTTAAACTGGTCAATATCACAAACTGTCAATTGGCAACTTATATAGTCATGTGGTACGTAAAGGTAACGTATATTTTGCCTTGTAACTTATTTCATTTTTTAAAAAACATTTATGAGCCATCAAACGAACAGCTATAATTTCGGATATTTCTGTGTATGCTTTATAGCGTTGCGTCCGTCAGTGTTTCATCTTATTAATAAAAATTAAAATCAACATTTGGAATGATAACACGAATTCAAACAGTCAAGAAGAATTAACTCCCTGGGGCCGATATCGTAACATACCTGCTGCGGCGGGATAAGAAGTACCACTGAATATTTACATCAGCATTACTCGAAATTTACACCCGTTTTTGTGTGAATATCAATGGTTTATTTTGATTTATAATCTATTTCTAAACATGTACACAAATGTTGTGTGTCACGCGCTGAGACAGTTTAGTTGTAATATTTACATCCATCTTTGAATAATTCTTAAATTTACAAACATGCGTTTATTTACATATATATATATATATTTTTTTTTTTGTATTTTATGAAACATGCTTTGTTGTGTTACTTTTTACCCATTTGTATCGTATGTGATTTAAGTGTACCAATATTTCAGCCTTCTAAAACTTAACATTTTCTGACCATTCATTTGTCTGATAATGGAATCGCATCGTCGGAATCATCATCCGACGGAACTGATATTATCAGCATGATAATAAATAAATATTTTCTTCATTTTAAGAAAGAACTCTGGCCGACGACATTATTTTACTCTTTTGAAATATAGTATGAACGAAACACAGCGGAGATCGTCTTTTTATTTCATTTACATTACCGCATAATTACAGACATTTATTTTAACGAGGGAACTAATTATTAGCACAACTAGTAATTATTACATCAAAGAAATAATAGCCAGTATGCAAAGTAATTTTGCTTTTGTCAAGATTATCAAAAATTAACAAGTACTTATCGCAATCATCATGATCTCGGTGCCGCGACTATACTCGTCAATGGCCGTTCTGGGGAGTCCTGATAACGCGCGTATAGTCGCATATCGACGCTACAGGGGTAGAAAATATAACGCCTATAGTCGCATTTCGGCCCAAGGGAGTTAATGTAACTTTGTTTTCCAAAGTTGTTAAGATATAAATAAGTCAAATAAGAGATAATCTTCTCTAAATTTAGAACTTTATAAAAAAATTGAAGTTATGTTCATTATTCTTTATTATTCATTATTCTTTTGCATTTAGCCATACGCTTTCAAAGACTTCAAACATGTCAACGTTCTTGTTGTTTTAACATTGAAATCAGTATAATAAAAAAATATTTTGCATAAATGTTTTTATATTTAAGGTATCTAGCCTACTTCTGAACTTCGCAAATTTAGCACAGATTACTTGATTTTATTCAATTCAATGTCGCATAAGGTTTCGCTTTTGTATTTGTCTTTTGGCAAAATGTAAAAAAAAATCAGTTTATGACACACTCATTATACACAAAATTATATTACTACGATACATAAAACGTGTTAACAGAAAACTTAAAATAGTAAAAGAAATGCAATTTTTTTAATAATAATAATATAAAAAAACAAAAAAAAACACAACAACTAAGTAATCCAGAAATAATTCACGATTGATCTGACACAAATAAAGATAATTGTTTGTTCATATGTATGCATATATTGCTAGCTACTGAACGACAGTCTTCAGGCTGATCCTAGCACATTTCAGGGATCCCTAAATTGAGCAATATCTCATGATTGGGTAAAACAAATTCAAGTTATTTACACTGATTTACACTGATACCATAAGTACATATACACTGCACTTAAAACAGCGTTCTTATTTATTTTCCATTGAAACATTTAAATATTAACACCCATTTTCACAGGAACAAGACACGTATTGGATAGACTTTTTATTGGTAAGGTGGTTAACATGCATCCCCTGGAGGACTTCAGAGTACAGTGTGCAATGTACTTCATGGGATTGTTGAAAAATGATGTTATGTCAGCTAGACTGCGTGCTTTAGCAGCTTTAGTAGCTTTAACAAGATTTATGTATTCTTTAACCATATTTAAAGAAACGAGGTAATATTATGCCACTGATAGTCCGAATCCGACGCGGCGTTCAACAAGGTTAACAGAGTTGATATCGTGATCATATATATTAGGGATAATGTAGTGATTGTTGTGAACAGATATACATTGGACAAGTACTTTACAATCGAGTTCATTATCACCAGCTGTATTGCAAACATACAAAAAAGGAGGTACAGATTGCTATCTTAACTCTCCCTCCCCACCCCTGGACTCTTTGCTATCGCTTTCTATGAGGTTTATTACGAGGTGTGGCAAATAAATATGTTTGAACATGATATGAAGAGTGCTGAAAGCGGTGTAATGTGACAACAGTATCGAGTTATATTGTAATATGTGTGAAGTCTATTTGCTTAAAAACTGATAATTTTTTGCGACGTGCATAAGAAAGGATTTCGATGCAGTATGACACTGAGCAATAGAAGATATGAACGAAAAAATGAGTTTTCTAGCGCTTGGCCTGACCAGCAGACCGACTGCATCGGGCAATTACGACTGCCAAACTCTCTTCACCGATTTAGAGGCCAAATATTGTATCGGTCCCACTCACCTGAAAATGGAATACACACTTGAAAACATAAAACCCAAAGGTTATGGACTTTGCCCTTCTCCCGGTTAACGTGTTGCCGCCCACGTCAGACGGGTGGCTTTCTTTCCGAAGGAGTCGTACCTCTCTGCAGGAACATGCAATCGGTATTTTCTACCCCCTAGCCGCCAAGGGACAGGACTTATTTAAAATATTTTATTTTCTCCATACCGCGCTCTGGATAATACAATCTAAGAACTATACCGCACAGTGTATGTCAAAGTTTAACGTACATTTTAATTTAAGTTTTAAAGAATATCAAGATATTATAATAGTGATATTGTTAAGGAGGTCGGACATGTTGATAATTGTTTTAATGTTTGCAAAGAATAACTTACTGTGAAACCACACTCACTCTCTATCAGCTCTTTTATTTTGATTTTTTTATTCACTTTCTTGGTTTCTCCTTCAGATGAACTATCTACGCTGAAATGAAATTAGAAATATATCAAGATTTATAAGCGAAGTGAAACATAGGTGGATAAAACAGTATATATAGTATAAATTGTAGGTACATGGGACAATAAAAGACACGTCATGTTTTCATTCCGAGTACGACACAAATTTCCTGAAAAAAGAAAATGTCTTTACCAATTTTGCCAACATTTATGTTAATGATAACTTTATGTCTATGCCGAGAAGTCAAAATTAAGATGTTTAAGTATTTGGTTATGAGATGGTGTATAATGTATGCCTTTTAAGCAAAATAATTGTTCAATCCTAACTGCGAACAAGGCAATTTGTGAATTATTATATATTTAGAGCCATCACTCAAATAATCTTAATAATGTTACACAAACATTTAGAACTATCTCTCTAACCTTGAAGTTAAATATTCTTTAATATATGAATATCGTCTAACAAATATTGATAACAAGAAGGTCATTATGACCCTGGATCGCTCACTTAAGTAATATGAGCTACATGCTTCAAATGTCAAACTGATGCTAAAATATTAAGAAAATTGGTCAGTAGATCATATTCATGGTCACTGAAATCAGTTTTAAGATTGATGTGCAAAACTGTTTATGTCATCCAAATTTCAAGGCTGTATGTTAGAGGACAAAAACGTCGGTCAGTAGGTCAATGTTAAAAGTCAGCTGACATAATTGAACCCAGGACAGGGTCTCTTTTCACCACATGGGCATAATTTGAACAATCCTGTTAGAAAACCACTAAGCAATGCTACATACCAAATAGCAATAGCCTAGCATTGAACTTTCAGACAAGAAGATTTTTAAAAGATTTTTGGTATATAAATCTATGTAAAACTTACACCATGGTAAAACATTTGAACAATCTTGGTAGAGGACCTTCAGGCGCTTGACGTTGCATACCAAATATCAAAAGCCTAGGTTTTGTGGTTTCTTGTGATCACCCACCGTCCGGCGTCCGTCCGTCCGTCCACACTTTCATTTGAACAACATCTCCTCCTAAACCATCAGGCCAATTTTAATGAAAAAAATTCTTGTATCTTACTTGTCTGTTTTTCTATGTTAGTTAGTTGGGTGTGGTTGTGTGTTTATCTTTGGTACATTAATGTCTGCGATATTGTGTTTACGTTGTAGTGTAACTGTGATTAACATGATTAAGGAACGTAGCATTCCCTTTGTATATTCATCCTTGTTCTACTTTCCCCTTCAATTTCCTCCCCTACCCCACCCCCTTTTTTACTTCTTACCACTTCCACCCACTATGTTTATATTTGGCATAAATTTATATGTACTAGTTAGATTTTGAAACAACCCGTCTGTAAAATGTTTTTCCATTACAACTTTTTTTGTTGTGGGCCTACTTTGCAAATGCGTGTCTCTGAGGCTGTGTTTTTGGTGCTCTATGCTTCCGGGAAATCTACCCTTATCTATTATCGTTTTTCTGACAAGAAGATTTTTAAAGCTTTTCTCTAATAGAAGTCTACGGTAAAATTTGTGACGCCCTGTGTGGGCCCCCATTCATTTCGGAGTCATCCAGAGTTCTGTGTGAAATTCAATTCTTTGAATAATTTTGTAAGAATTGAAACTTTCCTGTGAAGTTTCATTAAAATTGGCTGGATGGTTTAGGAGGAGATGTTGTTTAAATGAAAGTGTGGAAGGGCGGACGACGAACAGATTGAAGACGGACGGACGCCGGACGGTGGGCGATCAAAATAGCTCATCCTGAGCACAAAGTGCTCAGGTGAGCTAATAAAATGCTAAACATAATGACCACATATACATTGTAAAACAGTGTCACTTATCGATGCAAAAAAGTTAACAATAATGTTAAGGATTATAAACATAGTGTGCCTAAAAATGGTTTAAAATTGGTTACCGTTAATGTTTATAAAATGTATGCTGTAAATCATAATATGTTTTGATTGTTTTAGAATCTTTTTATATCTCGAATCTGGGTTGAGTGAAGAATCAAATTAACTCCTTTATCTTTGCATATACCTATACTGGACAATGAACACTGTTCATATACTATAATACACATGTCAGTCTGTTAAGCAAGTAGGGGATGCTTTCCGGACCACTATTTTAGGGGGAACAAATGGGGTTTCCATATAATTGGGGACCGGAAATTTAAATGAAAATGATATGTCAATGTCAGTATCTTTAATTAATAATTTATTTCGCTTCCATTTATACAAAATACTTTATCTTTCCTTATGATTATCCTAAAAAATATAAAATCTGTCGACAGACAGCACACTGGACTTTTGAACGTCACTACGCCGGTATTAAAATTATATGTCATTTTAAACAATAATTCATTTATAAAAGATATTTGAATACGAAAATATGAAAATTGAAAGTATTTAAAAAAATTTTGAAATTTTGAAATCCATAAATGAGCGAAAAAAGGTATTACAAATAAAAAACTCCGATCCCATACACAAACGATGTAAAAACATTTGTTTTGCCCACCACCAGATAAACAGGTACTAATGCGTGACGTCACGGCGATCTCTCCTATGCGAGGAATCTCGGACAGTGTTAGACATTAACATGTACATGTAAAAACATCAGGGCTGTATATATTCACAACTGCAAATAATAGGTCATATCTAACATGTTATGCAGTCATACTTCAGACCTCACAATAAGACAAGTGCAATGCGTTATTTTGTGATATTCATATAACCATATTGCACAAACTACAACATGTCCAGAACACGGTAGCTAACATAACTAAAACATCCGCTCATAATGAGATAACCCCTGTATCAAAGGCTGCAGGATTGGGTGGAATTTATTAATGTCGCCAGGTTCAACTTTACTCATATTAACATACCTCGACATATCGTCAGTGTATTCATAATGCGTTAGTATCTACATGTTACATTATGTATCCAAAAAGCAATATATACATTTAAACATATCATCCAATTAAAGATATCAAGCTGTCTTTGGTACAAATAGTGAAACTTCAATTTCTGTTATTATTTAGTAATGAAAAAAAACAAAAAACAATTTATCGCTGAAATCCATTTACGTCAGTGTTTGAAATCAGGTTTGGTTTTGCGTAAAAATTATAAAAAATGTACAGAGTGCCGAAGCATTGTCCATGAACATTCTATGAACATTTCGATTTCCAGAGTTACTCGTGGAAAATGTCTCTAAATAGACATTTCTAACGTAAACGTAAATCGGAAACGGATTACTGAATTCGTAAATGTTATTTGCAAATAATGGTCTAAGGGAGATACTATTGCATTGCTATTGGATGAAATTGTCTCCCCTAGACCACAAAATAGCCTAAAATTTTACGGATTCAGTATTCCGTTTCGTAATTACGTTTACGTTAGAAAGGTCTAATATACTGGACCTGTTGTAAAATATATAAGTTCCCATACTTATCCATGAAAAAATACCTATTTTTCCATAAAAGTGTACAACTGTAACTTTGGAATATGAACTGCCGGTATAATGAAACTGGCTCCCACTGTCAAAAACTCAGATTTATCCACTCTGTTTGGATTTCATTATATAATACGAACGTCTTCCAGGCAAGAAATGTTATTTTTCTAAAAGTAAGAGACTGGGGCAGATCCACGTATTACTTGATGAAATGGAAAGCCATCTTTAGCTGCCTTTAAGATACAGTTTTAGCTACGTTTTAAACCTATGCATTTTTTTATTCATATATTGTATATATAATTATACCTACATGTTTGAAAAAATCATTTCACGATGATCCGGTGTTTTATTGAATTGTTTAAGGTATAAAAACTGTGAAATATCATGATAAACAAACTATCATTATCAAACTATCTATTACACATCATCAATTTATTAACATTTTTATAATCATAAGGTAAATTTTAACAATGATATTTGTTGAATTTTTATTTGATATTACAACTTTTTGTATAAAACACCTGACGATGTATATATCCAAAATTTAATCTTTTACCTCTTAAAGCCCGAACTTTTACTACCCTGGCAGTAAATTGATTAGGTGGAGCCTATCAAATAACAGTGCTTCTGTAGGCTGTCTGTCAGCAATATATAGCTCGCTTTAAATTACTCACAAGCAAATGTAAACAGTGGGCAGTTGAAGAAGAAAACTTGATTAACTTGCATATTTTCAGGGTTGCAAATTAATATTATCCATATTTTGTGCATCTATATTAAGCATCAAACGTCTGATTAGTTCATAGTTGAGACTTGCATTCCTGACATTTAAACATTTTCTTGTAAATTGAACAATGAAACGTCAAAATCAAACAGCCACTAAACTTTTTTGCCATAACTGACAGGCCTATTTATTGAGATAATCTAGCAATCAGTGTAGAATAATAAATTATTTAAGTCTGGGATGTAGAACAATACACACAGATTAGCAATTGTTGCTGTGATAATGTCTTATGGTATCATTAAGAATGATAAGTTATTTGATATAAATTATCACATTGTGTATGTAGTTTAGTTGTTCTCTTCATTTTGATATGAAACCTGTTTTAAATAGCATAAAAAATATAACGTAAGAAATTATTGTGAAATTCTACTCATAGGTAGGGGGCCAATAAGGTCTACCATGCATCCCCCTAGACTTTTTTTCATCGGTACCAAATAGTTCGGCAGGACCAACTCTTTCAAAACAAAAAATGTTCCCATGAAAAAACTCTTTTGAACTATATATGATTTCACTGTTTCCATGGCAACCATTCATTTTTGGAAAGGACAAAAATAGATGATAGTTAGTCATATCTTGGTCAGTTTTAGCGATAAAACAATAAAAATGTTATCAAAATGGAGCTAAGACATTGGCCTTAAAACAGCAGTAATTTTATGTTAATTAACTAATTTGCATTTTCATGAATAATAATGAGAATGTTACAAAATGACAAAATTTTAATAGAAAATAATATTTTCTAAGTTTTAAAACAATTTAAATGTACCAAACAGTTTTGATCTGTTCTGAAAGTCTCTCAGTGTTTTTAAATAGTATTTTGTAACACTGATGGTAATTTTTTTTACTCCAAAATAAGTATGTATAGCTAATTTGCATAAAATTAACCACTACCACAACCAACGTCTCAGGAAACAAGATACCACTAAAATTTCATAAAATGTTATAATTAATTGCTATCAATAAAATAACAATTATGTGAGCTATATTGTTTGGAAATGTATTTAAAACACCTTTTCGAAGGAGGAATCAGTATGTAGCATACTTTACACATGTTACGTTACCAATTCAATAATCTTGTTTTATTACATCAATTATTTTGAAAATATCGATCAGACAATTTTGATCTGGTCTTAATGTCTCTCAGTGTTTTCTAGAATAGTATTTTGTTACTCTTGAGGTAAATAATCTTTTCTACATTAGGTAGTTTAGCTAATTTGCGTAATTAATCTATGCTAAAACAAACATCTCTGGAAACAAAATATAACTAAAACTGAACAACATGATGAAATAAACGATAATCAATAAACGTGTGTTATTTGAGCTGTCTCATATGAAAATACAGTGTAAATACTTAATTGAAGGAGAAATCTGTCTGTTACCTACTTTAAACATGTTACGTTACCATTCGGGTAATCTTGTTTTATTGTATCGTTATTTTCTCAGAAAATAGTAGAGGAATATTTAGTTATCAAGTTATTAAGTACTCTTACAAAATAGCATAGTTCCATACTCCTCAAGCAATAAGATTGTTTTCTATAACTGCGCTTTAGAATAAGTTACCACTGTATTTGCTGTATTTACAAATATGTAGGAAGACATTTGAATCATTGTTATCAATACTATGATATCATTGATTTGTTAAAACTTAAAAGTATTAATTCTAACATTCTTTCTTTACTCTTGTCAACCAAGAAATCATCTGAAACATTCATTACACATTCAATGTTCCTTTTTCATTTTGAATTATTGCATCTATCATTTTAATTATACTAATATCAGTTTCTTATTTATGATGTTTTTTTATTTGATGATTTCAATCTTGTTGTCAATAATTACATTTTACATTGATTATGTATTTTTATGTATATATTCTGTATATATTTATTATGTATAAATCCCTGCTAACATCCATACACTGATAATAGGGTTACAATTTGGGGCTTCCTTTCATGGAAAATGTTTTTATAATGGAATATATATCTTGTTGTGTGTGATTGTGAAGTGTATCTATGCAGTTATTTACGTGAGAAATGAAGCATTTTGTTTTTGAGTTTGAAAAAAAACATGCATTGTAATGAGATATTTATGGTCTTATTAATAAATTATTCACTGTTGAAAAGCAGCATTGAACAAAAACTAAAAAACAAAAAACAAAAAAAAACAAAACAAAAAAATGAACTATTCAGGAACTTTAAGTAATCTTTAGATTTAAACTTATGAAATTGCCAAAAGCTGTCAAGAATGTGAACAATAGTAAGTGTTTGAAAACCAAAATTGTTAAGAAAAAAAATACATAATGCTATTCAAAACTTCTACGAAGATACCGAGTGCCTTCTGAACGACACTTCAGAGTTGCTGAAAACATGTTGCAATTGACTTTACGAAGATCCTTTAGAGGAAAAGGACTCAACCAAGCAAATTAATAGCAAATTCAGTTGGATCAAGTCTCAAGGTAATGAAGTGAGAAACACACCTTATGCCCCCCTAGCACTGACTTAAGAGGAATTCTGTTTTAGTAAAAATGGTCCAAAAGGACCAGAATATCTGACAACATCTGAAATCGAGTACGAGGAGACTTTAAATAAACATCACATGACACTTAAAGACTTTTTTGTGATAGCAAATATTCCTTTGGAAGCATAACAACACAACCAAGCAAAATAACAGCTGATTTGATTTGATTGTGTCTGTTCGTTAGATGAAGTGAAATGTGAAATTGCCCTCACACCCCCCCCCCCCCCCCGCCCTTCTGTTATAGTAAAATTGTATGTATTAGTTAAAATCTGAATCTGAAATTAGCTTCACACAATTTGAGGCTGCAGTGTTACAAGAAAATCACATTCTGCACGCCTTGATTAAGATGTGACTTACGATACTTTCACTTAAATGTTACCTAATATAGCATATTTGCTCTCTTGTTGGTTACCTGTTATAAATAATATGAAAGTAAAAGAAAATCATAGGCTATCAAAAAGCACTTTATTTTTATGAATTACATTTGATTACACTTCGAATCAGAAGCAATTTGTATCATGCTCTCGAGTTTCTTGCTACAGTCTTTGTCATAACCTTTGGTACGTAACTTTATTGTTAATCATACTTTGTTTGTTATAATTGATGCATAGCTTCTCTTGGTAGGGTTTCTATAATGTTCCGGTATATCCAGGGATATTCTATCACATAAAACAATTTAGTCCTCGTCTGTATAATTTAAAATATTAAAATATATTTTGTACATTCTGTAATTCTTGTGAATGTTTCAAAATGACAACAATAGTTTTCATTTCATATCTATAAAATTTTATATATTTCTTATATTTTGATTTGGTATCACTGAAACAGTTTTGTCAACCTGGTAAACGTTTTAAATCTAAAGTTTTTACTTTAACTACCCGCATATTTTCTTTTGTTTGTTAGTTTTGGTTTAACACCGTTTTGCAACAAAAATTCAGTCATGTAATGTTGAGCAGTTAACCTTACAAGTGTCCCTGGATTCTGTACCGGAACTTCTCAGGCAAGTGCTAAGTTCTTCGTATTATACAGGTGTAAGTCTATTGACATCAGACACAATATCTTTATTAAATCGTCATGGAGAGCAAAGGCCTCATCCAGACAATGACTCAAGACCTTATGATTCGTCCTATCGAGCTAGGGTTGTTTTTGTATATGTTCTTATAATGCTAATGTTTCTAAAAAAAAAACAAAAAAAACATAAAAACTTTTTATCAAACATTCTTTTTACTCACAGGACGACTGCACATATCAGCTGTATGATCATAATATTATAAACGCACAGATGGATATTATTATGTTTTATTTAAATTCCATCTAAAATTATAATTACATGGATGTTGCAATATATATTTTAGGCAATTCCTGAAATAACAGAAGAAAACCTTCTTAAAACTTACCACTAACAGTTTAAATAAATCAGTTTGTGACAATTTCTTCTTAAATATTTTTTTAAAAAGTAATGGTGGTGGTAACGTATTTTAAAGTGTGTTACGAAAAATAAATCACACTGTCTGACAAATAAAGAAGCATATTGTATTATTATAGTGCAAATAAGTAATATTAATTATATTTCTGGAATATTTTCTAAATAACTGATGCAATACAACAAGGTTGTTGAAATGGTAACGTAACCTGTGTAATGTATGTTACAGTTTTATTCTTCCTTCAATAAAGTCTTTACTCTATGTCTGCGAACATTATAAACCACATAAAAATTGTTATTTCATTGATAACAACTAATTATATCATTTTATTCAGTTTTAATGGTCTCGGAATTTTATTTGTTGTTTGTGACACTGGCTCATTTTATGCAAATTAGCTGAGCACATCCAGTTTTGAGTAAAAAAAATATACCATAAGAGTAACAAAATAATATATTAAAACACCGAGAGACTTAAAGACCAGACCGAAGCTGTTTAGTATATTTAAATTGATTTGAAACTAAGAAAAACCTTATACAAAGAACGTATAATACATCCGTTTTTACCATTTTCTGACAAGATTTAACGTATTTTGTCATTAGGAATGATATAAGGGCAATTCTGCACCATTTTGCGAAAATAAAATGTCCCCAACCCCTATTTTCCTATTTCCATGGGGTCCCCACCGTCCGAACATCCCCCTGATTGACGAAATGCATAGCTGGTTGGCCAGATATGCGCTGTGTAGGTTGGTAACGATAAAAATGATGTTTTTACTGTACTAGAACCTTGTTACTGGAACTAGAAACAAAAAAAATCGTATGCGTGTATATTGACTTTTATGCTTTTATGTGTCCTCACCGTAATATGTTTGAGCTGCTGTGCCGTCAGGTAGCGTTTTAAGTCCCCAGAAAGTTTAGAATATCAAAAAAAGAGGTTCTAAACTATTTGAAACCGCACAAATGTAAGAGTTCTTTCAAAATTTAATTTTGGCAGATTTCCCTTAAGGTAGCAGGGTACACTTAGATGCGAAAATTTTGGGCACGGACGGTCTTACATGTAGCGAGTCGCAATATTGCACTTCCCTTATGAGCAGAATTAGGGCGGCCATTTTATAAATTGCGTGCATGTTTTGTGCTTTTAATTAATGCAAGATCAGGATTATCATACAAGAATAAAGAAAGTTATCAAAACAAAAGGTTTACACCATCCATGAAAAAAAAAGCATGCAAAAATCATCAATTTTGCACTTTTTGAACAGCCTGCAATGATCCCGTTGCAAGAACAATGCCCAATTTTATTGCATTTCTCAATTTAATAGTCCTTAGTCCTTACTGAACGTCAGGACATAAACGGAATGGGGGCCCATCCAGCTCGTTGTCTTACACAATAACGAAAATGTTCCTGAGTATCAATCAACAAGCACAGAACCCTTCCGTGTTTTGATTTTTTGTCCGCGAAAAGGTGTCTCATTGATCATACACAGCTACCAGCAGATAGTTTTCCAACTGACATCAGAATTTTATATGTATCGGCTGTATAAATTTTCGAAAGAATTAATAATCATTATCTCTCACCTTAATTTACAGACATCCAAAATCACGAAGTTCTATTTGTAACAAACATTGACGGGGGTTAAAATTCGAAGTGTACCCTGCTACCTTACATTCTCTATTTCTCAAGGGTTCGTGACCTCATTAGCTCCTCCCGTCAAATTCATTTTTTTTGGCAGTTAGGTTTAGATTATTCTTTTAAGCTATAATTCATTAGTTGTTGTTCTAAAAATCAATTACACCAACTGATCAAGAATGTTTCATTGTGTACTTATGCTATTATTTATAACTCTTATTCAAAAATTAATTCAAAACTTTGAAAGAATGGCTCTCTGTTGTGAAGCATGCACGGTTTATATAACAGGAGGGTCAATATAGCCCTAGGTCGCTCACCTGAGAAACACACCATAACAGTGTAAACATGTTTGACCTAGTGATTTCATGGAAATGAATATTCTGACCAAGTTTCATTAAGATTGGACCAAAAATGTGGTCTCAAGTGTAAACATGTATTTTTTTTAATTTGATCTAATGACCTAGTTTTTAAGCCAAGATGATCTACATTCGAACTTGACCTACATTTGATCAAATAAATCATTCAGACCAAATTTCATGGACCTCAATTGAAAATTACAGCCTCTATCACATACAAAACGTTTTTTTAATTGTCCTAGCGACCTAGTTTTTAACCCAAGATGACCATATTTAAACCTGACCTTACCTTCACCAAGGCTATCATTCTGACCACATTCCACGAAGATCAATTGAAAAATACAGTTTCTATCGCATACACATCGTTTTTCTTTTATTTGACCTAGTGACCTAGTTTTTGACCAGAGATTACCCATATTCTAAACTGACCTAGATTCAGACAATCATTCTGACTAAACTTTATGAATATCCAGTGTAAAATGTAGCCCCTATTGCGTACACCAGGTTTTTCTTTAATTTGACCGTTGACCTAGTTTTTGATCCTAAATGACCCATATTCAAAACTAACCTAGATTTTACCCAGACAAACATTCTGATAAAATTTCATGAAGATCCAGTGTAAAATGCAGCCCCTATTGCATACACAAGGTTTTTCTTTGATTTGACCAAGTGACCTAATATTTGACCCCAGATGACCAAAATTAAAACTTGACCTACATTGTATCAATGCAATGATTCTGACCAAATTTCATAAAGATCAGTTGAAAAATACAGACTCTCTCGCAAACACAATGTTTTTCTTTGACTTGACCTAGTGACATAGTTTTTTATCCCAGATAACCCGTTTTTAAACATGGCCTAGATTTTATCAAGGTAATCAGTCTGACTAATGTTCATAAGATCAATTGAAAAATACAGCCTCTATCGCATACACAAGGTTTATTTTTTACTTGACCTAGTGAACTAGTTTTTGACCCTAAACGACGCACTTTCGAACTTGTCCTAGATTTTATCAAGATAATCATTCTAACAAAATTTCATGAAGATCAGTTGAGAAATACAGCCTTTATCGCATACACAATCTAAATATTGACAGACGACAGACAGACAGACAGACAGACGACGGTCGCCGGACATCAAGCGATTACAAACACACACCTGAGCAGTGCTCATGTGAGCTAAAAACCTGGCCCAGCGCCATTTCCTGGCTTTTATATGGCAGTGGGGGTTAAACATTAATATATAAAACACCTGACGATGTATACATAAAACATTTAATCATAATTTGATAAACATGTTTAGTAACGTACACTTAATGTAAACAACATATCTATTACAGTAATAGTATCGTTAGTGATCAGTTATAATTATTTACATTTTACATGTTTATATGCATGTCATGTTATGAAGTTTTTGTGATAAAATTGATTTAAAAAAAATCGACAGAAGCCCCATGGGCTTCCGCAATTTGTAAAGTGTGAGAAATCTTCCGCGGGTCCTCCTAAGGGACAGCAAAAGCATGGGAAAACAAATACTCTTACGGGACGACCGACTGAAATCGTCTCCCGAATGTTTTGAGATATATGAAATGAAACACCAAATTATTTCTTTCAGAATCTTAAACTATTGCCAGATACCAACAAAAATCAGCTGAGTTTGCGAAAATTCCAGAATCGCAAACTTAATCCGGAGACCAAAAAAGTGACTGATACCCAGTCAAATCATAATACAATTAACTGATACCCAGCAAAATTCTACTAATAGTAGAATTAAATCCGGAGACTGATTCCAGCCTATAACTACAGTCTACAGTTGTAGTATATAATATGAATATTATATTGAATCGTACTGCGTAAAGTAACCAGTTACTTGGCAAGTTTTTAAGGGTCCTAGAAAAAGGACATGTCTATGAACGAAGAGATTTAAAATCATCTGAACCTTTGAACAGTTTAGTTCCTTAAAAATGTGCCGTTCAGATATTGAAAACGTTTAAACCACTGAATATCTTTTAAATGGTGAAGAAACATTTTAAAGTTTTAAAAGCTCTGAACCAATAACAGTGATTAAGAAAGATATCTAGCATGCAGTACTCTCCCTAAAAGTTAAACGTCGAAAAAGAGCGCTATCCTGTGTTGTGTTTGTCGTGCATGGGACATGACTTTTATGTTCAGTGTTGATATTTGAGCTGTTCCATCACATACCTGAATTAATTGACACAACTCAAAATTGTGATAAAACTATTTATACAGAACATTTAAAATCTGAAAATTTGAAGACATTATCTCTCCTATTTCAAATCTTACAATGCTTCTAAGTAGGTCACCGAAAGTATTTAGAGACGTAACTTTAAACGTTAATAGTGCATGACTTGTTTATAGTATAGGTTATAAACCGAAAGATTGTGGAAGAGATTTTGTTTTGTATGATTCTTGTGTATTATATCATAATATTACAATACTGATGTAAAACACATCGCTGCATGAAGTATTTAAAGTATTTAAGATATAGACCGATTTTTATGAAACTTTACCAGTGGAGATTTTCATTTTATTTGTCTTTTAAATGTTGACGCGATACATATATTTGTTTGGTGTTTGTTGCAAGATTACTGAAGAGTGTCGAAGTTTATTGATTTAAGCATTTCTGCATGTAAAACATGTATACATTGCCTTTTTTGTAAAAATGCATGTAATGATCAAGGTTGAAGCCGTGACAAATAGAATTGATATAAAAGTGGATAAAATGCCAATGTAGACAAAAGTAAACTTATCTGAAACGTTTAAGTTGACAATTCCATTGCAATGTTTTCAAACAATATTCTGAAGCATATGGCAAAAACCACTGGACCGTGACAAATTGTATTCATTGCTAATATGCACATATTCATATTGAAAATACTTTTTAAAAAATGCAGATGATAGCCAGTAAGGCGTTCATATGAAATAAGGCAAAGTGTCAAATCGAGCTTGACGACTTTGTTACAACAAAACCATTCGCTACTCAAAAGAAAGTGGAGATTATTTAGAAAGTATTTCAATTAGGAACGAAGGAAGTAATTCGCTGATTATGCCTATGTTGAAAGTAGTCCATATCAGTATATAGTGCTATTTACCCGCCTAGTAAAGGTAATTTTCATGCCAGATATAATAGCTATATTGATACTTTATTGCAAAGAAGAATGTCAGTGGATGATTTAAAGCTAAGTAACGTTATATTGTTCAATGTTTGTGTAAAACCTGCTGGTTAGAATGAAAATAAATATGGGTACCAGCTGATGTCTTCTAACGTATTATTATTGTTTTTATTATGTATCTCAATCACGTGACCATGAATTCACTGCATTATGGAAAGCGCAATATCTTTTGTTATTTATTGATTGTCTATAGACATATTTTCAAGACAAGGACTATCTCGCAAGAAGTGAAAGGCTGGAAATGTTGACTAGAAATTGTTATGCATTGTCATTATACATTGAAAATAGTAGCGGAGACATTATGTACATTCTAATCTATAAAGAAAAACTCCTGAACACTGCTTCAACCTATGTAAAACTGGTATTTTCTGTTTCAAAACACGTGACACTGCGTGGGTGATATGTGTATGATTTGGTTAAAACAATCGAAAATCATAAATGAAAAATGAAGATTTGTTGGTTTTACATGTAAGATCAAAATATATTTCACTCATCAACGCCATAATGTACATTTTCACTTGTGACTGGCCACTCGTGAAAAAATGCATGTATCTATGATGTTCGCCTTTGAAATATATCTCGATCTTACGTTGAAACAAAAAAATACGTATTTCACAGAAGGCCTTAACCAATTTATTATCCAACTGGTCATAGTACGACTTATTAATGAGTCGTTGTCCTAGTGTCTGATTAGTGACGTATACTTCGTTTGAGGACAAATTCATTGGTATATACTTTTTATAGGGAACCGATCCTATCTATCTATCGAATCCCACTACGGTAACATACGAGGTTATCCAAACAACACATACTATCCAAATAAAAAGGTATGGAGTTCCGGTTTAGACCATGGGCGTGCGACGACCCCGATAAAATTCGGGATATCACGGTCTTCGTTAATGTTAATAAGCGTCCGTCAGATCAGTAGGCCAAACGCAATGTCCGCACAATAAGATGTCTGCAACACGAAAGAATATTCAAAGTAAGCTGTTAAGTTTGTTGCGTCACAAGCTAATCAGCCGGTAACATGACTACACTGATATTGTAATACAAACATGTTTCATTCATTACTGGGTAGCATTTTTAAACGGCGACATTTTGAACAATTTTATATTTACATTGATTTACAGTGTGTAGATACTGTTATACTGGCACCGACATTTTGAAAATTTGAGGAAACAAAAACTTTCTACAACGAGTTCTTCAGCTCGGGGAATGAGAGAATAGATTCACCTCTGTGTCGCTTTTCAATTTGTATTTTAATTCCTTTCCTTTACTTTGATTTCTTGGAACTTCTCTGTTACTCACTAGGCCTGTATTGAATTTCAAAAAATAAGAAATCCGTGATTTTACTTGCAGGCATTACTGATTAATGGAATTATTTTACTTTTACATAGAATATGGACAGCACTCCAGTACAGCATGTGCATGGTTGGACCTGTTGACATTTTTAGAAACGTGAGTAACTAACTTTCCAATGTAAACAAATACCCCACACATAAAAGCATAGAAAATCTGTATTTTTTACTTTTTTATATTAATTATATATTTGAAATGGGCCTTTAAGATTACTATTTCTTATGGCTCACTGCATACACAGTAATTAAGTTGAGCTAATGATTCTGCCCATAAGCTGTGCTCAGCCTAAATACAGGGATTCGGATCGGCTTCTTGCAGATTTTGGTGTACTTATGGCCGATGGTATTTTTATTTTCTGATGGTTGTGTCCATTAAGTTATGGCGTAACCCCATTTGGATACCTAACCAGTTCTGAATCACAACATCTTGCACCAAGTCTTGTGAAAAACTGATGATGTCATGCAAGCAAAGTTAATTCCGTGTTTTTGTGTTCTTTCTTTTTTTTTTTTAAATAAAGATCAATACTGAAATTAATTTGCATATTCTTGAATTTTATTGAATTATAAATATTGCTGTTTTCAACAAAGTTCATGTAACACATATAGTTCGACCACGTTTTTTTGAGCCGTGACTAATTTATGCAGGACAGTTGATTCACTAAAATAGGACAGGAACATATACTTGATACATAGTTAAGCTGTATAAGTTATCGATGAATGCGAACGAATGTATGGCCAAAAGGATGTGGCGTTGGCTGAGCGTACTTATATATACTTATCTTGGTTCGAGCCTTGGTAAGCTCACATATTTTTTTGTTTCAATAAATATTGCAGAAGAAAAGTATGCAGTTCATTTAATTGATTAGTGTTAGCTAGTCAAAAATACTTGTCTGTAGTCTTAGTTACCGTGTAATGGCTTCAATACGTTACAAATATAGTGATGATGCTCGCAAAATCATCAGAAAATGCTGAACTCGGATTCCGATACATCATCATACTTCATACTGACACAGCTGAAGGGTCGCAAACAGACACACAGAAAATGAAGTTTGAAATTAAGCGACATGAATTAAATTTAAATAAAAGTAGCAAAATATATTAAAATATAGAAAGAATGAAAAAATAAGTCAAACATTATCATTAAAACATGTAACATGGTTTTAAAAAGTGTCCTCAAAGATACTTGACTAAAATAAAAAAAATGTAAACTGGAGAAAAATAGGCAGTAATCTGGACTTGAAGTCCCAGTTCAAGATTGTTACATGGCTCTCGTTTGCTTTTTTGGGACTGGGGCCAGGGTCCATGCAAAGGGGCATGATTTCTCCAAAAAAATCTTCTGAGGGGGAATTTCAAACGCGAAAAGAATAGCAAACAAATATATACATTCTTTTCAACTTTACTGACCCAAACCTGAATTCTGTTAATTATAAACTCTGCTGTATGATTTCTGCCAATTATAAACAACCCTATTCAGGCATCACACTTTGTTTTTTTTTTTTCTCTGAGCCACTGAATTTTCGGAAACAATAAAATTTTAAGGCCAACAAGTCAGCTGCAAAGCCCTTAGCACTGATGTTCTTGGACTCCAGGGGGGATTTTTTGAATTAGGGGAAAAAACATACTATTTTGAGAGGGGAATGGGGCCGATATTCGGCCCCAAGTTTTCCCAAACGAGAGCCTTGTGTTATCATTACGCTCTACCAATTGCACCAGCGATTTAATCAAGTTCATGGTAAACAAAACATGTATTTCAACTTAATTTATCTGGCGACTAAACACCGCTCTTCATGGAATTACACGTCTCAACACGTGTATCATTGAAGGTTCCATGTTCACCGCCGATTGAATAGGATTGCTTTTTGTACTTTTGGCATGTACGGGGCTAGAGGGCGTGGACGGTAGCATGCATTTCCATTACCGTCCATGAACAGGCTCAATCAAACCGAGCCTGCAACATTTTCATTTTTGTAGTGTTGAGCGACCTGTGAAGTTTCCACTTTTCTCTATTTTACTCTATAGAGATTTTCAGCCAGGTATGGACCGAATATCGATATAACCCAATTGAAAAAAGTGTATCATTCCGTCACGGCTCAAAGCACGCGGTCGAACATTACCTTAGAAGTTTTTTAATTCATTGAGCAGATCAATAAAAATCGATTCTTTTCTGGAACCATTTCTGGTTAAGTTTCAATACGGGATTTGTTTCAGCTGCGA